>NC_136502.1:91482040-91497040 GCF_053919585.1 Euprymna scolopes
GCTTTTTGTTTTTCTACTTCCTTTTGCAAAACTTAATCATATTCTGCAAAACCAAAAACAAAAATCTCCCTTTTCCTTCTTCCCATTTCCCCTCCACTTTCTTACTGGTTTTCCAACTTAAAATCTACCAAACATTAATACTGTAACCCTTTTTCTCTCTCCCATTTGCAAAACTCATTCATGTTCTGCAGGGCAGGGAACAAAACCGATAAAATTCACTATAAAACAACCAAACCAAACACTACAAACTAACGATTGAAAATACAAAAGTTTGAAGAATAAAACATTCTACAAAATAATTAAATGTAACATGAATACTATTTCTAAAATAACTGGATTCGGCATTAAATAACCTGAAAAGGGTGATATGCCGTAAAACAAAACAACCAAACCAAACCTATAATCATGTATTAAATTTATTTACTTTATTTCCACCACCCTTCAATTTCAGCTCATCTTCATATACACTGTCGTAAATTGATGAAAAAAAAAAACTAATCAAAATCGTTGTTTTAAATTTCTTATGTGGCGCAATGATAAGGAATTTTTTTTTCCGGTGGAACTCTTTAAAAGTCTTACATCCGACCTGTCTTGCCTTTTTGGAAAAATGTTGATGACACGGCTTCTGAAAAGATTACAATTCAGAACAATCTATTGCAATCCATATAAATAAAACACTAGATGTATGTATATGTGCCTGTATATAAATATTTAACCGATAAACTCTTAAACCACTTGTCACATGGCACTAAAATTAACAGGAAACAGTAACCATACACCAAGGATGGTTTATAACGAGTAAAATCTTTGTTTGGATGGATGAATAACGCGTGCAGAAATATGTGGGCAAGATGAAATGCAAAATGTTCATTTCAATTTGCCAACATATTTCTATTATTTTTATATTTGCACAAATTCATTCATAGCCTGAAGTGGTTTAATTTTAAGTCTTTTTATGTATTTGCCGATAGCTCGAATGGTAGTGAATGTGGCTGGAGCGTTAAATGTTTTGGTTTCGATTCTAGCTGATTGCACCCGAGTATTTTTTTTTTTTTTGTGAGTGTTTAACTTGAAATCAGTACTATATATTTATAATATTCAATAGAGAATTAAGCTTTGTAATAATAAATACGAAATCTACATGAATTAAAATATATTTAAGCGTATTTTACGACCAGGGAAGGTCGGGCGCCCCCTTCCCTCCGCTAGTTTTATAATAAAATATATATTCATCTCTCTCTTTCTCTATTCCTGTCTCGTGTTTTTTGACGAAGGAAGAATTGTAATACAGTTGGAGCTGAAACGCCATCGTAGCCGGTTCACGAAAAGATGGATTGTGGATGCGTTCGCGGTAGGGGTGTCCCCAGCACAGCTCAACGTTCAAGATCTAAGACAGTGTTTCCTAAATGTTTTAAAATTTTTCTATTTTTATAAGAAAATGTGTTCGTCACTTATATATAAGCATTTAATTCCAGCACAGCGATCTTGCCAGTAATACGGCGACAGAAGACTCGAGGAAATAACCCACAAGCAGACGCAGTCGACATTATATAAACCCTTTGATGTAAGGGATGTTTCACCGTTGATATTATATCGTTTATTCGCCCAAGGAGTCGCTGCGCTGTCCTCAAGATATAACAACTATTGTAACGTGGCCGTTACTTTTTGTGTCCTTACATTTTAAACCCCTCGGGCCCTCACGTGGTCTGGTACCGTCGCAAAGAAACAAAAAAATAAAAAAAAAGGACAGAAAGAAAAATCCGACTCTGCATTTTTTTTAGACTCGTGGTTCTTCCAAAACAGCACATTTCATTAGCTTTCACAAGTATTTTCGCACACACATGTTTTACAACATGTACTTTTTAAAAGTCTCTCTCCCCACAACCTGACGCCGGCCTTAGCCAGTGCTTTCTCGCTCCTGTCGTCACACATCCATCTTCCTTGGTGCGCACTTTATTTTTCTCATTTGTTCTCCTTTTTTCTCCTTCTCGCGACGCCAGTGCATGTGTTACATGATAAAAGGGCAGTCCCTTTTACATGTAAGTAAAAAAAAAATAAGGAATTAGTTAAATGTAAATATGAAATAGGATAGTCAAGGATTCGAACTTGCGAAGCTAGATTTGGAATTGAAAATCCCAATCATAAGTTAAAATAAATAAAGAATGTTATTGAAATAAGGAATTGCAATGGTTTAGCTTACATATCTGTGTATGGAAAAGGAATGTAATAATGAAATTTGTTTCTGTTAAGGAATTTAATCGTCAATTGACATTGTAAACATATTTTGTAAAAATGTTATTTGAAAAATAGGTTACTGAACTCGGGGCCATGTCATGTTTGGCAACGTGACACGTGTCATCCAACGTGCTTGATGAGCACATGTTTAATCATGCGATAACGTGACGAGTTCTCAATATAGGTAGAGATTTTAGATGCAGTCTGGGAGTCTGGGAGAAGAGTCGGAGAGAAGCAGAGAGGTTCAGACCGATTCTCCGTTAGAATTAAGACACACTCTAGAAGTGAGAGGATTTTAGAAATAACCATGTAAAGAAACTTTGAATTCCTCAAGCAAAATCATGGACCGGTCATGAAATAAAGGACGTCATCATCTTTGTGTATCTGCATCTTCTGTGTTCATCATTACAACGAGAAAGGTAACGTGTTTATATTATATGCACAACTATCAAAACGTAAATGTCAAACGCACTATCTCTCGGCCTATCTATCAAGATATTCATAAATCTCCTCTCATTGAATTGGTTCTCTTGTAGTAATATGTACACTGTCTATTATATATATATATATATATATATATATATACACAGAACTGTCTCTCTCTCTTTATATATACCTGTTTATGTCTCCAATATGCTATCTCTTACAACATGAACATCTTAAGACACTACTAAGACGAACAACAACAACAACAATACAGAATATACGTCATCTCAATAATTCCACCAGTATAAAACATATCCATATTTAGTACCTTCTTTAATAATAACACCCATGTGTACACTTGCTTAATTTGCATATGTGTTAAGACGTCTGCAACTGCTGCTAATATTTTCGCTAGTCAGCTATCCTACAGCTGCTGCTGATTTTCTTACACGCTCCCATAAGTACTAAGAGCGCATTGCTTCATTACAATATTCCAGAAACGTCGCAACAGTGCATACAAATCACGACACGCACCTGAACTTGGTATTAAAAAAGGAAGAAGAAAAAGAAATTCAGAAATGTAAATATTCAGAGAGGAAGTTACGACATGTTGATAAAAAAAAACAGGATTTTAGATAAGATGCTTGTCAGAGATGTTCTGTAATGATCGAAAATCAAAGACCACCCGTACTGTGTTACACTGTATTGTCTTCAGATGCGAGATCTAAATAAGTAACTCTAAAAATTATGAAAGACCTTTATATTATGAAACTATTGCTTGCCAGGGAGTGTGTTCCTGTCGTGTGGACGTTTCTAGAATAGCTGTTATGTCCTGCACATGGCAACCAGCTCCCCCAGTGTTAAACATAATAGAACAATATGCCATAGATGATAAGCATACCCCCTTTAAATAAAGGTATGACATCTATTACGTCTGCTTAACGGGGTTTCTCTTTGAGTTTTCGGTGTCAGGGTTTTCATTGTTATTAATTCTCTCCTGAGAATTAATTATCTGGACTGAACTGTTGGTTCATTGTATGAAATAAGTGAACGACACATTATAAAAATCGAAATTTATTTTAATGTTGGAGGAACATTTTTAAAACTACAAACATTGAGCTGGCATGACCCGATCTCAACTGCTTGCCACTCCTGCTGGCATGACCAGATCTCAACTGCTTGCCACTCCTGCTAACAGCGTCTAACTTCAACTGAATTACGAATCTTCCCTCATGGTGGCGAAAAACGAAAGCGAGATAGAGAGAGAAAGAGAGAGAAAGAGAGAGAGAGAAAGAGGGACAGGGAGAGAGATCGAGGTATGAATGCATATTTTGTTAATAAATTTTAAAAATTGTTCTGAATTTTAACCTTTAAGATGCCTATGTCAGTTTTGTGTTAACCCGGCTGCTTTTGCCTTTTGTCAAAAACTGTCAGCCAAGCAATGACAAAAAACTACTTGCTATGTTTTTTATAACACGGTTTTTAAATGTTACTTGTCTCCTGAAAAAGACAAGAAAGGTCGGGTATAAGGTCCCCAAATGTAAGGCACTGGGACTCCCTCTAGAGATGCCTTCATCATTGTTGCACAATATGCTAATTTGCTCCACTAAACGCACAGACCAAGTGTATTTTCAGAAAATATGCATACATTTCGTCTTCTTTTAAAATTTCTTGAATATTCTCCAGATTAGAGGTTTCATCCAAATAAGCCTTTTCCCAAAGAAGGTGGCAGCCATTTTTACTAGCATCAGCCTCCCCACTCCCTGTAACACGAGGCCTAATTTTCTAGGCGTTATAATGTCATGAACACCAATTGTGTTTAATTTTTCATGTTATTCTACTGCATATTTTCGTTTAAAATAATATTTACATTAAAATTAGTATTAAGTACAAAGTTATGTAACTTTATATTCAGTGGTCATTAATTTCTATTTAATCCCAAAAATAGCTACTACGTTAACAAAACATGGCCCATTTACAATATGAAATGGACTATATCATAGGTTATGTACTGTTTATTGCGTCAATAGATTATCTCCCTTGTTTTCTAAAACAGACCCATTTAGTTGGACAAGACAATTACCCGTGACCAATCAGCAGGCATTTAATTTGGACAGGATGAAGATGAAAGTCTCTGTACGATCAGAACATATTCCACTGCGTTCAAACATGAAAGAAATTTGCAATATCAGATAAGTTGGTGTTTTAATTATGCTGCAAGCAAAGTTGCAAGACTTTTTTTTCTATTATTTCAATATATTCAAAACGTTTTTTTAATTCATTATTTAGTTCACACGGAGCACTGGTAACACTTGGACGTAAGTGGTTACTATTTTAGGATCGTGTCTATAAGAGAGTTGATCAGCCAGATGTCTGTTGACATAACATTTAAATTTCTGTAAGTTAGTACAGTTAGGAATACGGGAAATAGGGAAGGGATTCTAAAGTCTAGCTGTCTGTAAGAAGAAACTATTAGAATAGAAGGTTTTTCAGCATGGAAGGATCTTTATAAAGAAGGGGTGGGATATATATATATATATATATATATATATATATATATATATATATATGTCGTATGGAAAAAACAAATGTGCTGATGAAACAATTCGCACCATTGTCAATCTTTCCCCTTGTTGTTAATCTATCTATCTATAAAAGTGAAAGTGTATGTCTGTCTGTCTGTGTACATTTCCCTACACAATAACTCTTGTCAATTTTCAGTCTACGGACTCGAAATTTGATATACAGGTTTTTGGGAAAATCTTTTTAATCAGTTTTCGACCGGAAATTTGGCTGTTAATCGATGAAAGTTCAACGATTTGACCTTTGAGAACTCTACCAAACTCCTCCGCCAATTTTCGGCATGATCAATTGAAATTTTAGATATAGGTTCCTTGGACATGGATCTAATTTAATAACTTGTTTTGAGCCGCCAACAATAAATGTTAAGGGGTCATAATAGGGGTCAAAGTTTAAAAAAATTTGACCTCTGCGGTCTCTACAAAATTACTCAGACAATTTCTGGTCTAAACATTTGAAATTTATAGTAAAGATTTTCACAATATCAGTATCGTTTGAAGCTCGACCCTTCAGACGCAAAATACCGAAAAATTGGCTAAAAACATTAATTTCTTCACCCTCAACTGGGCACTTTTCTACAAGGAGGGGTCGCTTTTTTCGCCGATATTTTCGAAAGTCATTCTTTCTTTTCGATTGTCTAGCCTTAATTAAAACCTACGTCACTCCTGGTTTGACGGTGGTCGTAACAGCAAAGAAGTCACGTTTTTCCACCATTCTTTTCCCTCTTCACGGTACGGGTTCGAGCTGCCTTCCTACTACCACTTTTTTTTGCTCAACATACACCTCCAAGCACCCGGACAACGCCGGGCTGAAATGCTAATATATCTATGTGTGTGTACATTTCCTTACACAATATCTCTGTCAATTTTAAGTCTACAGACTCGAAATTTGGCATAAGCGATATTGATATTTTGGAAAATCTTTTTAATCGGTTTTCGTCCAGAAATTTTGGTGTTAAAGGATCACTGTTCAACGATTTGACATTTGAGAACTCTACCAAACTCCTTCGCCAATTTTGGGTCTAAACACTTGAAATTTTAGATATAGATTACTTAGACAGGGATTTAACATTATATTTCTATTTGAGCCCAAAACAATAAATGCTAAGGGATCAAAATTGGAGTCAAAGTAAAAAAAAAAAAAAAAATTGACGTCTGCGATCTTTACCAACTTTTCTCTACGGAAGTTAAGGAAGCCTATTATATAGAAAGGTATTACCGTACATAGTCACACTTTTTAATATATACATAGGCACGTAAAGTAATGAGCAGTACATAGGGCCCGAGCAAAGCCGGGCGGAACTGCTAGTATATATATAAATTTGACATTTTGGAAAACACGTGCACACATGGACAAATGGTGTTGATGGTGAATGTTTCGGAGCATGAACATTAAAAAATAATTAAAACGTTATAAGTTTGCATTCTCTGTCGCTGTACATATATATATATATATATATATATATATATATATATATATATATATATATATATATATATATATATATATAAAATAAGGCTTGGCAAAGCAGTTGTAACTACGGCGACACTAGTTCGGGTATAAATAATAAATTATGCTGATTATATTTTCTTGACTCAAAGATTCAAGCGAACATTGCCAAAAGAAGTTTATTATTTCATGAGTTAGAAACAACCGACGCCAAAAATATCTTGAAACAATTTCAAGTTTGCATTCAGGTAACTCGTTTTTGCCACCATACTCTTTGTCAAAAGCTTTTGAGGCTGGAGACGGGGTCGTTGGGGGGGGGGTGATAAAATAAGACATTTTCTTTCAATGACTACTAAAAGTTCAACAAGTAGTATATAGTCTTCTTTATATTAAAGACGCCACGAGCCTGTCTCTGCTTTATCGTTATTTTCATGGCAAGTGCTCGTCTGAGCTCCAATCCATGGTCCCTTCTCGTCAAACTTTCACGAAAAACACCCGTCTAGATGAAACCATCCTCAATAATTTTCCCCACTCTTTATCTGTGCCTAAACCTAAACGTGGATTCCATGAACAAAGTTTCTTTCTTAGAACTGCATGCCCGTGGAACTCTATTCCGTTTGACTTCTTTCCAACTGACTACAAGTCCAAGTTAAACAAATTCTTGATGAGCCGTCCTCTGAAGTAATCTAATTTACCAAATTTCCACTACGAACGATTACTACGATATTATCCCATTGACTACTGTACACTCATTAACCCCTATCCTCGAGTGGCCTCTGGGCCTTAATAAGTGATGACTCCTTTTAAAAAAAAAAAAAAAGACGAAAACATGTAAGTATATAAATACTCATATTGTAACGTTACACACGTTTTATACACATTTAGCATGTAGGGGCCCAACATGTAGACTCCGTCGCAAGGAACGTCAGAAAAGAGGAGGAAAGAAATTCAACTCGTTTTAGGTTTGAACAAAAGACCTTCATTCCTCCTCCTATGGCCATGCGTGACTTCTCATCTCTGCAGCGACGTCACCCACGTCTCTCTAATGTAATCCTCCGGTCTGCGCACACGTTCTTCTTTTTATAATCTTTTCCCTTCTTTCTTTCCGTGACTTCATCTCTTTTTTGCATTCAATTGGATTGAAAGCGGCAATTTTTTTTATAAATTCGAAAAAATGCCTCTGATTGGCTAAGAATATTTTTATTTGTTTTTATTAACTCAGGCGAGTGTATGCGCAGAGAGGCTTGCGCAGAAACGAGTTTATGCATTTTCATTTTTGACACCAAAAAGTAAACAACGTCGCCAAATCCAAGAATATCTACTCGGTATCCTTGATAGTGACATCAAAATAGAATCCATCTACAGGATTCCATAACCAACATGAACACAATTTTTCATGAAAATAATTAACCTGACATTCTTTTTATTTTTTTTATTTTTTTTAATAATGTCCAACAAAGTATATCTGCAGCTTCTAACATCTCTTTGATTTGTTCAGTATTTAATTCCATTTTTTTTCCATTCTCAGGGCATATTCAGTTACCGAGTCATCATATTGATTATCTATATGGGAATGAACACGATGTTTGAGGTTCGTGAAGAATATTTTGTCGTATGGTGTTCACATATTGAGGGTGCAAATTATGACTGAGATATAGTGCAGCAAGGTTGTTGCTTTATCATGAGTGATGATGATGATGATGATGATGATGATGATGGTGATAGTGTAGATGATGATGGTGGTGGTGGTGATGATTATGATGATGATGGTAGTGGTGATGATGATGGTGGTGGTGTTGGTGGTGGTGATCATAATGATGATGGTGTTAATGTTGTGGTTGTTATAATGATAATGATGATGCTAATAGTGGTGGCAATGATGATGATGGTGGTGGTGGTGGTGGTGGTGGCGATGATAATGAAGATGATGTTTGTGTTGGTGGTGATGATGATGGTGGTGGTGGTTCTTATAATGCTAATGATGATGATGATGATGGTGGTGGTAGTTATGGCGATGATGATGATGGTGGTGGTGATGATGATGTTTAACTTTAACCTACATTTTATTTATTTCTCTAAATGGAACTGATATATTCTTTAACATTAAAGTATGTTATCGAGTATATATCATTTAATACCTTACATGTCTTTAGATAGTGACGTGGTTCTCGATTGATCAACTGTGTCGGATATATACTCGAGAGTCAAAACGAAAAGAATATTCTGCTGTCATAGCTGTAATGATAACTTTAAACAAAATCGTATTTTTTTTTCTCTAAATGGATCTCCAATTTCTTAACTAGGAGTTGCTTCTGAATTAGAAGTGACATGTAACTAGCAGGAAGACCCGACCTTGCTCGGGATTGAATGAGGATCATTACTATGCACTAGTTCACTATGCTTATAGCATCATATAAGTTTCGTTGTTTGGACGGTACTTTATTTATTTTTATTTCGCTCAACATTCCGTCCAAATTCTCAAGTTTAACAGGAACATTCCCGAGTTCAACAAGATACACTCGAAGAAGGTCGGAGGTTACATCGACTGAAACGTTGTGAAAATGACACTCAAGATGAGAACAGTAGTCCGATTAATTCAAATAATACAAATAACCAATCCTCATCTCAAAAATTCAGAAAAGTCTTATTTCTATTTTCATTTTTGGAATCATTCGAAATAAGGCTTCATAAGTTGTGGACAGTTATCCTCATCTTCATAGTTGTTTCACCACGTTTCGGCCAACTCATCCCCTGGCCTTCTTCAGGTGATTAATTGCAACAGAATAGGAATTCTGAGTTTTGTAACTATATCCCCAGTAATTACTGCCTTCCATAGTTGTCTCACCATGTTTTGGCCAACTAATCCTCTGGCCTTCTTTGGATAGGACTGAAACTGCTATCTTTAGACAATGCTCACCTGGAAATGTAGAAACTCAACGCCTCTATCCACTATGCTACGGGCCCTGGAGTCGCAGTTAATCACTTAAAGAAGGCCAAAGGATGAGTTGGGCGAAACGTGGTTAAACAACAACAACTATGAAGATGAGAATAACAGTTCACTAAAAGAATAAATACACATATTTACTGTACCTGTATACGTATTCAAAATTTTAGAGGGTTTCTGTTCTGTGGATCACTTAGAGATGGGGACATGTAAATATTCAGTGCATAGAAGCTAACGTAGATATTCAGAACCACTTCCATTTTATGATTTTTGGTATATGATATACAGGGTGGAACGATAAAATTGTCGCCCTAGAAAAGCTGACATGATTACATTTCCGTTTGATGAAAACCGGTTTTCTTTGTCGTTACAGGCCATCCACTAGTAGACCAGTTGTGTACCAATCCCAAGAGTGATAGAAGCCTTTTATCATGTCTGAAAATGACACAATATTCAACGAGCGAGATCGTAGATGCATTGCTGTGCAACTCATGCTATCTACCGATCCATATTATGACAACGGGACCATTGTCAGCACCCTCAAAATGCAAATCCGGACGGTTCAACACTTGAGTGAACAGCTCAACAAAGTTTCCGGCCATAGTTATGGTCTTTGGTATGGTTTCAGGTGAAGGCCACAAATTCAGCTTGAAAGTCCACACCAAAGTGTACCTGAATGTGCTGAAGAGTGTGGTGATCCCTTGGTGCAATCAGGTGACCGCTGGTAAATATGTATTCATGAAACATACCTCACAATTACTTTTTTTTTCCGTCATTTGAATTTTAAGTTTTGTGCAAATTGTTCAATTCATTGTATTTTCTTTATAACAACAAAAACGAATATTGCTTTCATTTTTCAATTAATTTTTCATTAAATTATCTTCGTAATAACAGTAATAACGTATTTTTTATTGGAAAAAAATGGCGGAAAAAACACGAAATTTTCGTTCAGTTCTTCGTTCTTTCAAGCGTTTAGTACTTTATTCTTTCAAACATTTTACCAAAATTGCCTTGAAAATTCTGGCGATAGCAAGGTCTTTATTCTGTATAAGTACCATTATATAAAAATGTTTTTTTTCTTGTTATTTGTTCATCATTTAGAAACACAAGAATTTGGGAGTTTCTCTGTCCCTGGTTCTGGAAGATTGTCTGATACTCAAAACTGACAGTTCAAAGAATTCCTTTTATCTGCCTATTCGATCTTGAACGCAACCATTTTTAGAAATTTAACTAGAATTATTGATTCTCTTTGGTCGAATTGAATTTCGATTGATTGATTTTCTTTTGGCTCTCATCAATTTGATTGACTCATACTATTAACATCGTTTCGAAAATAATTAAACGATTCTTATCTTTGCTCGTCATTATAAAGCCATTTTTTTTTTTTTTTTTTGCTTCTTGGAAAAAGTTCAATAATTTCTATTAGTTATAAACTTAATTAAAACTTGAAAAAATTGAAAAGAAATGTATAAGCGTTTTATGTTTCAACGAGTTGGAATTAATTTAGACAGAAAGGAAGAGGCTTTAAACGGACAGCATAGAGATAGATAGATAGATAGATAAAGAGAGAGAGAGAGAGAGAGAGAGAGAGAGAGAGAGTGAAGGTGGGAGGGGACATGAGAGCTAAAAATAAGAAAGGAAAAGGAACATGAAATAACTATAAGAGAGAGAGAGAGAGAGAGAGAGAGAGACCTTGGTACGTGTTGCTATAGTAGAATGGATATACTATACTAGCAGAGAGGGCGGGGCGCCTGGCTTTGTCCGGTCGTAAAATATACTTAAATATAATATTTTAATTTGTCCAGATTTCGTATATATTATTATAGAACCGTGATTCCAAAATTAGGAAAAAAAAACCCAACTATTTTGGGTGCGATTAGCTAGAATCGAAATCGAAAGCAAAACTGTAACATTCAACGCTGGTGACGTTACCACTGTACCAACGTGACACGCATATGAACTGATTAAAAATTAAAAACAAACTAAGATGAATTTACGAAAAAGGGACATGAGACGATAGAGAGAGAGAGAGAGAGAGAGAGAGAGAGAGAGAGAAAGAGAGAGAGAGAGAGAGAATTTCCACGTTTTGATATAGTAGAAAGAAGGTTATATATTGATAGATAGATAGATAGATAGATAGATAGATAGATAGATAGATAGATAAAGAGAGAGATTGGGATGACATGAAAGTTAACAATAAGAGACAAAGAGAGAGAGAGAGTAATAAGAGAAAGACAGAGAGAGACACATAAAACGAAAGATTATATATATATATATATATATATATATATATATATATATATATATATATATATATATATATATATATATATATATGAGAGAGAGAGAGAGAAATTCCCAGGATTATTTATTTATTGCGAACTATTATTCTCATCTTTCTTAGTTGTTGTTTCACGATGTTTCGGCCAATTATTCTTCTGGCCTTTGTCAGATGGTAACCGCGACAGGATAGGAACTCTGAATCTCCTAACTGCATTCTCAGTAATTACTGCCATCCGTAGTTGTTGTCGTTTCACCGTTTTGGGCCAAGTAAGCCTCTGACCGGCTTTGGGTAGGATTTAAACCGCTATCTTCAGAAAATTCTCAACTGGAACTGTAGAGATTCAACGTCTCTATCCTCTGTGCCGCGGTTACCACCTGACGAAGGCCAGAGGAATAATTGGCCGAAACGTCGGGGAATAACTAATAAAGATGAGGATGATTGTCCGCAATAAATAAATAATTAAATAATGCTCATCTTAATAATGAATTCCAATTAAATAATATATATATATATATATATATATATAATTCCCAGGAGTTGATATAATAGAAAGAACATGTTATATAATGATAGATAGATAGATAGATAGATAGATAGCGAGGAGCATAAGAGAAAGGCACAATAAGAGAGAGAGAGAGAGGGAGAGAGGGGTTGAGGAGGAAGATAGAAAGTACTTGCCACGTGTTGATATATTATAAAGAGTATAATACATAAGTTTACAGGTAGAGAGAAGGGGGCATAAGGGCTGACAGTAGGAGATGGGAGAGAGAAAAGCACATTAGCTGGCAATTAAAGATAAATAGATAGATATATAAATAAATAGATAGATAGATAGATAGACAAATAGATAGATAGATAGATAGATAGATAAAGAAAGAGAGAGAGAGAGAAAATAGAGAGAAAGGAGGATAGCATAATATTTGTGTGTTTGGCAAATAACCCTCACATTTTATTTGCGTAGAAAATTAAATTTGGGTTGTATTCATTTTCTATATCAATTAGTAGATAAAATTAATATAATAGTATTTAAACTAAAAGACGTTCCAAATCTATCTCTGCTCTATCGTTACTTTCATGGTAGGTGCTCGCCTGAGCTCTAATCCATGTTCCCTTCCCACTATAAAACTTTTCTAACAAGTACTCTTTTCCCTTACTATCTATCTGCACCCAAAACTAAACGTAAATTCCATGAGCAATGTCCTAGAATTCTCCGTCTGTAGGACAAGATACAGTGGAGCTGCTTACCGGCTGACTATAACATGGTAATTTTCAAGTCCAGTGTAAATAAGTTTTTGTTCACTTGTCCTCTTAAGTAACTAATAACTATTACGTAAAGGACGTCCAGCATCTAGAACATGTTCAGGGCCTGGGGATGAGAAAGGGGGCTGGCCTCAGAGGTCTATCCTATGAGCAACGTTTAAGGGCCCTAAATCTTGTTTCCCTTGAGCGTAGGTTGCTTTGAGGTGATTTCATCCTCACTTACAACATCTTTGTGGCTTGGACCGGAATCTGTTTTTCACGCTTGTTCCGGATCACGGGCTCTGTGAGTACACAAAAAAAGTCTACCTTTGACGGTTCCGGAGGCTACGACGTCAAGCAGCGTTCTTGATTTGAGTGGCGTCTCTGTGGAACCAACTACCCGATGAAGTCGTAAACCAGTCCACACTACAGGGCTTCAAGATGGCCTTAGACAGACGCTGGTCCGACCTCCACGGTTTGCCCCCTAGTTTCTCTTTGTGCATAGCCCGCTAAATTCTCAGATTGTTCCCCCTTGTAAATGTCAATGACTTGTGCGTTTATTCTTTGCCAATTAACATGAATGACTGAATGAATGAATAAGCCTTAGTCAAGTCCGACCATTACTGATCATCGAGTTATCTCACCTAACACTTATTAACCTTTATCCTTGAGTAGCCTCCTGGCTTTGATAAGTGGTGACTTTAAAAGAAAAAGTAGACAAAAATAAAGCCTGTTCTTTCTTTCTTTTTTTTTGCTTTCCCAACGAACATAGTCGTTAGAAATTCCAAACGCAAATATCGTCAAGTCTGTTTCTTTTGTTATTAATTGTTATGGGGTCAAATGGTAATAAACGAAAGGAAAAGGAGGATTTGTAGGAACGAAACATGTATTCACATAAATTACAGGCAAAGTGAGTTAAGTATATCCATTCCTCAACGGTGGGACGTTTGCACACGTCCAGCTTGGCCACATGCCAATCTCAGACTGCGGAGCACCGGTCTCGAAACCGGAAGTGACATCACCAGCGGAAGTGACATCATGAGATAGTCCATCAATTCCCTGGAGGGACATTAATAAATCCGGGTCCATTCCGTTTTGTTGATATAATGAATGCATATTTTTGAGATAAGGACTGGTAATTATTTTTTGTATTATTTGGACTATTATTCTCATCTTGGTCTTGGTTGTTTTTTTTTTTCACAACGTTTCGACCGATGTAACCTCCGACTAACTTCAGGTATATTCACACTAGATTATTAGTTATTGGTAGATAGTGAAAAGTCTCAAAATATTCATTCATCATATCAAAAAAAAAAAAAAAAAAAAAAAGAAAAAAAAGTTCACTATTCACCAATGACATCCAGTGTGAATACACACCTGAAGATGGTCGGAGGTTACATCGGCCGAAACGTTGCGAAAAAAAAAATAACAACCAAGATGAGAAGAATAGTCCAATAATGTTAAAAAATAATTACCAATCCTCATTTCAAAAAAAATGCACTCATCAAAATTAAAAGCTATTTACTGTTTTGTAAGTTAACGGCTTAATGTTTTGTGGGCATGTTAATGATAATATGATGATATGTGATACGAGTTACAATACCTTTTCCAGAACATGTTCGTAATAATGAGATACAGAAACTTTAATTAATCTACTTATATAGAAAAGGCACTTTGTGTGTGTGTGTGTGTGTGTGTGTGTGTGTGTGTGTGTGTGTGTTCCCTATGGACTCGGAAACGGCTGGGCCCATTTAAAAAAATTATTTTTTTTATTTCACACAAATGTACTAGATGTGTCTGTGAGCGTTCTTAGAGGGGTTTTGTATTGGAATGCCTCTGATAA
>NC_136502.1:91502040-91509540 GCF_053919585.1 Euprymna scolopes
ATTACATGGCAAATGACCTAGGGCGCCAATTTCATTGTTCAATGTGGTAGCATGAAAATAGGAGTTGTCTTCAATAAGCGCCCAGACTTTTTTTTTTTTGTACAGGCATTTAAAATTGTTTTCAGTCTCTTAAAAATTCAGTATGTTATTGCTATACATCTTATGAGATGATTGGCCAATTTTTATGATTTTAGGTTCAAATGAACAGCTACAGCAGGAAGTGGAATACAATCTACTAAAGCCTAATTGTCACAACTGGTAAATTTCAAAAATACAATCTGGACGTGAGGACATTTTACTGTAGAAGAATAATATGCAATAAAATTCTGTTTTAAACGTGGAAAATATGCCACAGAAACATATGGAATGAATCAGACTGGGCCGGTTTTTATGAAATTTCGTCCAAATGTACTTTATGTGCTTGGCAGTGTTCTTAAATAGGTTTTTTTTATTGGAATGTCTCTGATAATTATAGATAATCGAAAAAAATCCAATCAAAGAAGGAACAGGCGATTTTGACCAAAGTTAATACTCTTATATACCCTAACACCACAAGTGCATTTGAGAAGTTTTATTACCACACAATCACACATAATCCGGCATATAAAATCAACAGTAGGTTTTTTGATATGACAGGAGCGCATTTCAAATGAATGTTTCTGTTTAGAGCACAACTGAACCATAATATTTGACTTTTGTATTTTAAGCTTTAATTCCAGCGAATACATATAAAAAGAATTTTATAAAATCAACAGTAGGTTTTCTACAGTGCAATGTAGACTATAATGCATTGTGGACCAACTGAAGACTGATTGTACAGGATGAAACCTGGGTCCATCACTATGATCCAGAGACCAAAGCCCAGTGAATGCAGTGGAAGCACTTGGACTCACCACCTCCAAAGAAGGCAAGCGTGCAGCCCTCCGCTGGCAAGGTCATGCTCACACTCTCCTGGGACTAGGACGAAGTAGTGATGACAGATTTCCTGGCAAAGAGTACCACAATTACAGGAGCCTATTATGTTTCACTTTTGAGGAAATTAAGGGAAGCTATCAAAATCAAGAGGCGGGGCAAGATCAGCAAAGGTATCCTCCTCCTGCAGAACAATGCTCCAGTCCACAACTCGCATGCTGCCAGATCAGAAGCACGGGCGTGTGGTTATGAAATCCTCCCCATCCTCCTTACTCTCCTGACTTTGCACCCTCTGACTTTCACCTCTTCCCAGCCATGAAGATGTTTTTGAAAGGAAAGCGTTTCGTAGATGATGCAGCCTTGATTTCTGAAGTCACTGGGGTGTTCTACAAAAACGGTCTCCAGAGCTGCATCAAACGATGGGAGAAATGCATAACTCTGCGTGGTTCCTATGTAGAGAAAGACTAATAACTGTGCCAAGTTTCGTTGCCCTACTGCTACGGTAAATGGGTTAAGGGCATTACTTATTGCACGCCCCTCGTATACCAGTGAAAAATTCTTGATCCATTGATTTTCAAAGATATACTCTTTTCTTCAGAGGATGAAATTATTAAGAGAAAATGTATCAATTGATACCACAGATTTGAAAACATAGAAAGAAAAAAATTAAATTTAAATTTTTCATTTTTTAAAATTGTTAAAGAAAGGCTTCCTATATCTTTTATCTTTTTATATATATTTCAAATTTATGTAATCTATTGACACATTTGTTTTCTTAATGTTTATATGTTTTCTCGTTTTCATACCAAAATTCCCGTTATTGTGTTTGCACTTACTACCTGGTGACCCATTCATAATATTCATATTTTTCATCCGTCTTTTTCATCCGTCAATTCAACTGAGTGCATATTAATTGTTTGTACGTTGACTCATCGGTTCTCGCCAAATTACTGAAGTTAAGCAATGTTGAGCCTGGCCAGTACCAAACGGCTGACCATTTGGAAAGGCAAGGCGTTGTATGTACTTTTTGGGAAGGTTGGGCATAGGGCCAGCACCTTCATCACAAAAAAAAAACTCCTCTACAAAGTTGTGGATGGCCTATGCCCCTCAAAGGGCTCAAGGCTATGGATGGATGGATGGATGGATCGATCGATATTAATTGTTAGCGCTGTTCTTGGACCTTTTCAAAGACGTTACTATCGCCAAAAAAAAAAAAAAAAAAAAAAAAAAGCACTATAGCTAGCAGTGGCATTAGCTATTCTGTCAGATGACAGTTGGATTAGCTGTCAAAGATCGTTGTGAGAGTAGTTGACTTATAAGTAGGTCAACAGAAATAAAAGTATTATTATTAGTAGTAGTAGTATTGATGTAGTTTAGAGTGCCGGTATGAACTGCAGAAGTCTTGAGCTTGTAGACACAATTACGAAGGCACAAGCTCGAATGCACAGCACATGGTGGGCGCTTGTCCAAATAAATGTTCGAAATGGCTAGCAATCAAGAAGCAATCAATAGATGCTAGAAGACCAAGCGGAACAGATAACTAACGTTAAGTATAAAAGAGGGAGGAGGGCGGGGCGAGGTAAGGAACAAGGACTCCTCCTCATTACCAGAATCATCACTCCGACACACCCATACACACCCTTCTAATAATTACGTCCTCCCTTGAGAGGAGCCTCTTTCTAGCCACAATAAATAAATAAATAAATAAATAAATAAAATAATGTCTGACTCCAAAAAAGCACCAAATAGGTTAGTACGGTAACAATGGAAGTAACGACATATTAAACACTTTGAGTGTTGGATATGCGTTTGGAGGTGGGAGGATTGGTTATTGGGTGTGAATATATCAGGGTGTGTAAGTATCAGATATTTCTAATGAGGTTGTATTGTACGTTTCTCTAAAACTCCTGAATACAGGGTGGAACGATAAAATTGTCACCCTAGAAAAGACAACATGTGTCATACTGTGGAGTACCAAAAAGGAGTTGTTGTTGTATAGTTCCCTACCAAAAAGGGTCATGTGTGTATACCCCCCCCACCCAAAGCGTATATTTTACTATTTGCAAACGTACATGTTTACATACGTGTCTTTGTGACCTATTTGCGTTTGTGATGTATATGTACTTATTTGAATAATGTGTATGCAGCCTATCTTGAATGTTTGTTATATTATAGTGCACAGGTTGTAAACAGAAGTCTGTTATGCTGGTGTCTATAAAAAAAAGACAGTTCACAAAACATTAATTTGGGGACTAACGCTTTTCGTCCGATGGCTCATTTTCTTGGATAACGTTTTCCTTATCAGACGAATTGCAACAAAGAATCATTCCCTCGGGGACAGACAGACAAACACAACATCATCGGTTACAAATATATACATTTTATTTCTTTGATCCAGTCCAGTTGAGTTCCCGAGTCCTTCGAAGTCTTGCAAACGCTTTCTTCTCTATTTCATTCTTATTTGCTTGTGTTTGCTTCCAGCACCTCTCTCCCCTTTCGAATCTCAGATACTAACTGACTAAAATATCCCGATAAGCTGACTGTTACGCCATACGCTAAAAAACACGTATCCTTAACTCAGCTGTCAGATCTAACCTAATGGTTATCTATTTCTCTCAGCTAAAATTCACAACTGTAAAAATATTTCTATTTTTAATAATTTTCAGAAAGAGTGTTTATTCTTGTAAAAATCCCCATCCAACTATTTTTTCCAAAACATAATTCTTAGCATAACAAATTATATTTTAGTCTAAACCTGACAATCGACGTATAGAGCTCAGAGTGCTCTATACAACAAAAGATTTTGATGAAAATCGGTTTTCTTTTTTTTTGTTGCAGAGCATCTAATAGTTGACCAGTTGTGTACAAATCTCATAAGCGATAGGAGTCTTCCATCTTGTCTGAAAGTGACATAATGTTCAACAGGCGAGATTGGAGATGCGTCGCTGTACAACTCATGCTCTCTGCTGATCCAAGTTATGACAACAGGACCATTGCCAGCACCCTCAAAATACATCGCTGGATTGCCACAAATAACAGGGACGTGCCCAGGTTGATAAAAAAAGTTTCCAGCATTGGTTATCGTCTTTAGTGCGGTCTCAAGTGAGGGCCACATCATGCCACCTCAAATCTTCAAAGTCGGCTTGAAAGTCAACACCAAAGTGTACCTGGATTTGCTGAAGAGTGCGGTGATCCCCTGGTGCAATTAGGTGGTCACTGGCAGACTCTGCATCTAGCAGCGGGACTTGGCACCAGCCTAAAAGTCTAAGGAGAGCCAGGCTTCAGAAGGAATGCTATGACTTTGTACTCTTCTCTCACTGCCCTCCCCTCCTCCCCTGACCTGCTGGACTACTTCGTTTGATCGCCGAGAACATCACCAACATGACCTCCCACAACACTAAAGCCAGCCTGATCACTGCCATTCCCGGAGTATTCGCTGAGCTCCTGCCGGTGCTTGTGGAAAATGTATGCTCCCTGTTCTGGACCCATATAGAGGTGGTAATTGAGGCTGAATGTGGCTTCATTGATTGTCAACTCTATTAGATAATCAAGTTACCTGGATTGATTTTTCAATAAAAGTCTTAAAATAAATCTGTAGTATTGTTTTCTTTAAGGCGACATTTTTATCGTTCCACTCTGTACTATCCCAGTCGAATCATATTGAAACAGCAATGACAATAGCAGATACGTGCATGCTGAATCTGCTCTTTTAGTATTTTTTATTTATTCGGGGGGTTTTTGCGTTGTTTTTTTCTCTTTGTTCCTTTTGCTGTTGGCCACTTAGCGACGTACACAGATTTTTGTTTTCTATCGAATCCAATTCTGTACATAGGATGTATAAACAGATAATTATATGATAATATAGAAACGGCACTAACCCTGTGCAGGTTTAACCGGCTTCCTTCAAAGTCACATGTATATCCCCGTTAGGGGTAGATAATATGTAGCTATGTACACACACACACACACACACACACACACACACACTATATGTATATATATATATATATATATATATCTACACACACACACACACACACACACACACATGCATACTTTTCTTATCAGTTTATTCAAGCTGGGGATGGAGGATCACATCAGATGCCAAACATTCACCCAGATATTCAAACCAAGAGATCTTTTAAAGATTCTGACTGTCCCTTTAAGTGCAATTATTTGAATCTCTCTAACACTTGGTTTACCGGGTATATTTGTCAAATTGTTTTTGAAATTCTTTTTCATGAGTTCAGTTGCTTCTATAATAACTGGAATGAGAGAGATCTTCCTAAGATTTCAATTTCTTTTTAGTCATACATAAAACCTTGGTATTTCGTTTTCTTCTGCTATAAGCTCTGTTTAACCCAGCATCACTAACTTCTACTAAGTTTGCTTCTTTCTTCTTCTTCTTTCCCATATCACTATGTCAGGTTTTATGGCTTCGTTTTCTAGAAATTGGATAGTCATAGTAAATGGTGTATGACTTATTTCCAACTGTTTTTTCCGATAAACATGTTCCCTGGATTTGCTGCTGCATTCGATATTCAAATTTTACAGATCGCCCAGTGGAGATATTTCCATTGTTTCGGGTCGTATAGTAGCCGTCTCTCAACAGAACCTTATAGCTGGATGTCAGGTAACTCACACGTTCTATTTCTGTGTGGCAGAACCTGCACTTGCTGCCATTGCTCAGACCACTCATTTTTTTTTAAAGCATTGGTCATTAAGCCTTGATCTTGGGCAGCCATTATAATTCTCTCCAGATCGTAGTGAAGCAGTCCTCTATTCAGCCAGTCTATGGAACCTTATTTATCTATATAGTCCTGCGTGAATTCATCCAGAAAATACTTCCCATGTTGATTCATTCTTCCAGTTTTTTGTAATGGCAGTTCTTTGTGTATTTTTAGTGACTTTTTTGGACTATTTCTGTTGTTTTCTGATTCTATCTCATTTGTAAGACAATCTTATCCAAAATGTTTGGTCAGTTTCGTGATGGAGGTTGTTCTGCTGGCTCTTGTTTCAAGGTGTTCGTGCGCCATTTTGCGGTTTGGATTTTGTATATATATATATATATATATATATATATATATATATATATATATATATATATATATATATATAACTACTTCATTTACTCAGATAAAATTAATATACGAAAGTATAAATTTATGCGTAAACTTTAACTATTTACTTCAAAAGTGCTCAATACATAGGTAGAGCTAGTTAGTAAGTTATAAAATATATATGGCGATTAAGCTACACTGAATATTCAGCGTTTTATCCTGTCTAGGACACTTCAGGCTTACTGAAGAGTCCTAGAGTGGATGAAACGCGGAATATTCAGTGTAGTTTAATCGCCATATATATTTTATAACTTACTAATATATATATATATATATATATATATATATATATATATATCCCCAAAACAGTGTTTCAAGGTAAACAACTGATGATACCTTAAATTAACGCATTTCTTTTTGAGAACTTTGTTCCATAACGGATACGTGCAATATGACCGTTTTTCGATATTTTCATTTTTTAATGTCTTTTTTGACTGAGTGAACGAGCTATTCTTGCAGCTCAATACAAAGACGTCCATGAACTTAATGCTATTATTCAATGTAAAATTCCAAGTGAAGTAGTCAAATACAAATCCATCGACACTGTTATGGAAGTGGTTAATTATCCAACAGCTATATTTGCCAGGGATGGCATCGCATGTACTGCAAATGAAAATTGGAGTACTAATTATCATGTTGTGAAATATAAACCAATCCAAGCTTTGCAATGGCACATGGCTTATATTAAAAAAATTAACAAACAATATCATAGAAACAACAATTTTAACAGGACCTTTCACGGGTGAATATATCTTCATTACACGCATTCCTATGATTCCACCGGATACAGTATTACATTTTAGGAAATTGCACTTTCCAGTTTTATTGTCGTTTCCAATAATCATCAACAAAGCTCAGGGTTGTGTGGCTAACAATTACACACTGACTGTTTTGTCACATGGACAATTTATGTTATGTGTTCAAGAGTCACCAAACCAGAAAATCTCTATATCAGCTAAGAAAATGAAACAACAAAAAGTGTGTACCCATACCAAATGGGTAAATTAAACCTATAAGAAACATGCATTTTCTCATTTTGGAACTTTTTCCATTGCCCCAATTTGAGCCACAGCAACGTATGGCAGGGTATATCTAGTATATACATATATATATATGCGCACACAAATGCATATTTAAGTAGATTATATATTTTTCTCTGTGCATATTAATATATCAGTTCGTTTAGTACAATATTCTAAGAGGATCAGCATTAAATTCATTAATTCATCTATATTTGAATCTATTTTAATTGTATGCTTGTGTGTGCGAGAGAGAGAGAGAGAGAGAGAGAGAGAGAGAGAGAGAGAGAGAGAGAGAATGTGTGTGTGTGTGTGTGTGTGTGTGTGTGTGTGTGTGTGTGTACTTATGTACTTAAACAAGACATGTAGGTTAGTGTAAACATGTTTATGAAAATATTCCATATCGGATTGCAAAACAATCTTCTAAAAAGAAACAAGGAAAACTGAAT
>NC_136502.1:91514540-91519540 GCF_053919585.1 Euprymna scolopes
GAGTCATGGTAATGTCCGAACGATTTTCCAAAAAGGTTGAAATACGACTTCTCCTATTTTTATCCTACCTTTTTAGAGCGCTCTCAACTTTTCTGTTTTTTTTTGTTTTTTTTTGAAGAGCTCATTTTTTTCTTCTTTTTTTCGTTAGCATCGAATGCGTCAGGGTCGCCTGATGAAGTCTTATTGACTGAAACAGATAGCTATTTGTAACTGTTTACCTTCGAATAAATTATATATATATATATATATATATATATATATATATATATATATATATATATATATCGAGAGAGAGAGAGAGAGAGAGAGAGAGAGAGAGAGAGAAACAATATATAATTTATCTACATATATAAAAGCGAAAATGTATGTATGTATGTTCACTTTTTGTGTATGTCTACAAAAGGCTTTTTTGGCCGTCATTCTCGGTTGGCTCGCTCCTTCTTAAAACTTTTTATATGCTGCCTAAACAATAATATCTACGACTAAGGAACTCGGGTCGCAGCTATTTTTAATTTACCCGACTTTTACAAGATATTTTCGAGATATTTTTTGATCGCCGCGTAGCGGGGAAAACAGAAAATACCCCTTATTTCAAATCTCGAGTTTGTAGACTGAAAATTAACAGATAAGTTTGGTAGGGAAACGCAAACACACACACACACACACACACACACACACACACACACACAATTTCACTCATATATATATGTTTTTTGTAAAGTATGCTTTTTCAATTATATTTCACGCTTTGTGTATACGAATTCATTTTTGTTTAGAATCTCAACGTATGTTAAATATAACAACACAGCAGACATAAAAGAATAACAGTATAGTTATATCCCGAGATCTGAATATTTATTTTTCATGTTAAAATTTCGGATCATTTTTTACAGATCCGTTTCGTTATGCAGAACCAATCCGTTATTATTATGTCAATACCAACTCTTTTCGTGCATATACTCCTAAAATAAAATTAGAAATTCTTTACTTGGGAAGAAAAAATGCATGACAATATAATGTCGAAAAAAGAAAAAAAAATCATAGAAAACTCAACAGCATGTTCCGGCAGCCATCTTGCTCCATATTGTAAAGCGAGAAATGTTTTATTCAACGTTTGAATTAAAATGTTTTGAAAATCTTTTGATTCTACTAAGATATTATTTACTATTATTACTATTACTTTATATAATATTTATTTTCTGTAATTTGTTAACTAAAAAGGGTTTACGTAGGTTGAAAAAAATAAATATTGGAATATGGAACTTTGATTTAATCATGATGTTTTCTACTGATAGAATACAGACCAGCCTCTCGTCCTCCTTTCCAAATTAACGTGCAGGAACGAAATTGTTGGAGGTGGTTAACACGGCTTTCCTGTCCTATTTCAGCAAGTGTTTTCGCTTTGTTATCGTCAAAGAAACAAGGGAGCGAGCGACAGAAAGTGGGTTGCGCTTGTGGTCAAAAGAGCCAACCAACCAGAATGCACCACCCAATCGACGGATACATTGATTACATCTACGTCTGAGGGTGCATCCGACCATGTCCTCTTCCACACGGTTCATTAAGAATTCGCACACAATAGCAACACCACCACCCACCTGCTTGCATAGCACAGGAGACATTTTGTCTGCAGTCAACATGGTTTGTAGAACTGCCATTTGTCCTCGTGTAAAACTACTTTTAAAACAAAATGTTTTTATTATTATTATTATTATTATTATTATTATTATTATTATTTAGACTACTGTTCTAGGATGTTATTCTCATAGCGTTTCGACCGATGCAACTTCCAACCTTCCTCAGGTGCGTGCATTTCTGTCGAACTCAGAAGTCTTTCTGTCAAATTCGGGAATCTGTATGCAATATCCAACAGAACCCTTTATTTAATCTATATTCTGTATAGATTCCAAAGTTCAACAGAACAATTTCCAAGTTTGACAAGATGCACTTCAAGAAGGAGAGAGGTTACATAAGCCAAACCGTTGCGAGAATAACACCCAAAGACGAAAACAGTAGTTAGAAGAATTCAAAAGATACAAATCCACAGCTAAAAAAAAAAGAAAAAAAAAAAGAAAAAAAAAAAGATCTCTTTTCATCAAAATTGCTCTGACCCCCGTCACGTCCCAATTGAAACGAATGTCTCTCGTCTTGGGAATGGGAAGCACCATGTCTTTACAAGTTTCTGAGACTGACTTTCACTCCTGAAACGTCTGTATCGATGTCATGAAATTATCTTACTATATTATTTGGATGAGCAAATAGAGAAGGCAAGGCCTAGGAGGGTGGACCTCCTAGAACTTCACAGAACTTAAATCCCACTGCAAAATCAACAGGAACTGGATCATTACAGGAATGATCTAATATCTGTTGATTTGGGGGGATCAAGGATAAAAATCTCTAGCTGGATTTGTATTTGCAGTGGAAAATGTGAACAAATATATATATATATATATATATATATATATATATATATATATATATATATATATATATATATATATATACGATGGACTCTCCCATAGATTTCGACGTATGAGCTTCCGCCACAACAACTAGGTGGCTTGGAAATCCACAAAGATGAATTGTTTATAGTGGTGAAGGCTTTGTGTAGAACAAACCCCATTTTGGTATTACTGCTAATCTTTATGGGTGCAGATAACTGCCACAAGACAGAGTATACAGTAGACCGCAGGTTTTTATATCGGAGTTACCTTTTCGTAGACGCATGTCTTAATGACACACACGCACACACACACATATATATAGTGAATAAATGATAAAAGACTTCTGAAATTAAAAATTGGGTAATGGAAACATATGAGGTATTTGCAGCTTCTCTTCCAATTTTCGGATTTTAATCATGCTAAAACGCACTTTGTTTCTTTTGGTGACGGATTGATTGTTGTTATTTCTTTTGATGAGTTAAGGGCAAAATAGATTCACTGAATTATATAATAATTAAGTGATTGATTTTGCGCTACGAAACAGATAATGTCAAGAATTGTGAATGTCAACTGAATTAAGGGAATAAATTATAAGATGATCAACATCATGCATTCTGGAATATAGGTTTTTTTTTGTCATTTATTCACAATATTGTTCTGTGAGCTTCTTAAATAAGGATTGGTATATATTATAAAAAAATTGGTATATATTATCAGAAAATATATTTCTACAGAAATATATATACGAGGGGCGTGCAATAAGTAATGCCCCTGATCCACTTCCCATAGCAGTAGAGCAACGAAACTTTGCACAGTTATTAGTCTTTCTCTACATAGGAACCACCCAGAGTTATGCATTTCTCCCATCGTTTGATGCAGCTCTGGAGACTGTTTTTGTAGAACACCCAAGGTTAGTCCTCCAACCACGACGTGACTTCAGAAATCAAGGCTGCATCATCTGGGAAACGCTTTCCTTTCGAAAACAACTTCATGGCTAAGAATTGAAATTCAGAGGGTGCAAGGTCAGGAGACTAGGGAGGATGGGGGAGGATTTCATAACCACACGCCCGTGCTTCTGATCTGGTGACATCTGATCTTACTCCGCCTCTTGATTTTGATAGCTTCCCTTAATTTCCTCAAAAGTGAAGCATAATAAGCTCCTGTAATTGTGGTACCCTTTGCCAGGAAATCTGTCATCACTATTCCGTCCTGATCCCAGAAGACTGTGAGAATGACCTTGCCAGCGGAGGGCTGCACCCTTGCCTTCTTTGGAGGTGGTGAGTCCAAGTGCTTCCACTGCATTCATTGGGCTTTGGTCTCTGGATTATAGTGATGGACCCAGGTTTCATCCTGTGTAATCAGTTTTGAAAAACTTTGACTCATCTTCTTGGCACATCTCCAAATTCATCCTCGAGCACTCAACACATTCTCGCTTCTGGAATGGTATGAGCAACTGGCAGACACCTTATGCATATGCAAATGGTCATGAATGATAGTTTCCACAAACCCTGTACTAATCTTGACATCTTGGGCTATTTGGCGAATAGTAATGCGCCGATCTTCCAAAATGGCAGCCTCAACTTGACAGACAGATGCCTCATCAATGGCAGAAGGGGGGGCGGCGACCAGGTCTGGGAGCTGTTTCCACAGACTTCCGACCATGTTTGAATTCACGATGTCAGCGTTTTACAAGGTCATATGATTGGGCATTATCACCATAAGTTTTTTTCATTTCATCAAAAGTCTCCTGTGGTGTGCGTCCTTTCATATACAAAAACCGGATCACTGCTCGACATTCAACAGGCTACATTTCACACCTGACTCAGTTCAAACACCTGTAAAACAGAAACTACAATTAGTTTAGTGCTGTAATTTGCCACATAACCCGTAGAGCTATAAATCATTGCACATGCAAAATTTCAGCTAGATCAGACAAATGGAAGTGGCTCAGGGGCATTACTTATTGCACGCCCCTCGTGTGTTTGTGTGTGTGTATGTATGTGTGTGTGTGTGTGTGTGTGTGTGTGTGTGTGTGTGTGTGTGTGTGTGTGTGTGTGTGTGTGTATTGAATTACATTATTTATTTATTGCCCATGTTTGTTCGTGTGTGTATGCGTGCGTTAGTCTAATAAACCGCTAAAATGATAAACTGCTTTCAAAGGAGAAAAAGAAAGAGAAAATAAAGCTAAGCTTGTTTGATATGTTTTGAATGATTTCGACGCAGGGAAAAATGATTTTATGAATCGACCATGTCGAAAAAAAAAAATAGACATTTAAAATATTTTATAGAAGAAATGAAGAAAGAAGAAAAAAAACCCACTAAAAATAAAAACCCAATTGAAAGCATCGAAAGGGAAAGAGATTCAAGATGACAGCAAATACAAGTAAAATGTCACTTAACGTAAAGCAAATGCGACAGGGTTAAGTTTTGACAATCACGGTTGACATATCAGCTGGAAATTGGTTTCTATCTGAGAGAGGCACATACGCTCATATGTTTCTATCAACGTTCTTTCATATTTTGTTATTCATTTAGTAACAGTCTATTGATAATGTA
>NC_136502.1:91522040-91524540 GCF_053919585.1 Euprymna scolopes
TTTAAATTTATTATTATAGAGCCAATTCTTTATTGATTATTATCCAATATATGGTAATGATTTCAAAAGTTATTTAAAAAAAAAAATTACTTGGGTACCATCCACTAAAATCGAAACCAGACTGTTTAGCACGTTAACCTTAGTCATCATTTATCTCGGCAGCGTCGTTAGTGTCTGCGCTACCAACAGATAGAAATGAAACGTTAAAAATTAAACGACTTTCTATGTTTAATTCTACGCATGCGCAAAAGTAACAGCAGGAGTAATGTTTTATTAGAATTACTCTGCCAAGGTAAACTGCTATGTTTTCATTTTTGACCTCCTTAACAGCAATTTTGCTTTTTTTTTTTTACATGCAGTTCACCATTTATCAAGGCCCAAGGGCCACTCGGGGATAAGGGTTATTGTGTGTACAGTAGTCAATGGGATAGTGTAGTAATAGTATTGGAGAGTTGATAAAGTGTCATTACTTAAGGGGGCGGTTCATCAGGAATTTGTTTGTGTTGGACTTGAAGACATCCAGGTTGAAGTCGGGAGGGAAACAGGCAAGCGGAACAGAGTTCCACAGGCGTGCAGTTCTAAGAAAGAAGCTTTGTTCGTGGAATCTACGTTTTGATTTAGGCACAGATAAGGAGTGGGGAAAATTATTGACGGTGGTTTCAGCTAGTCGGGTGTTTTTTTAAAAAGATTGGCGAGGGGGGACCAGAGAATGGAGCTCAGACGAGCACTTGCCATGGAAATAACGATAGAACAAAGATAGGCTCGCAACGTCTCTTCTGTGGCAAAGAGGTTGCAGGGAAGAGAAAAGGGCATCCCCCACTGCCTAAAATCTAAATCAGAATTCTGCTACAGGTCCAAATACCCTATATATCACATGTTTACTTTGTAGACCAAATGTTCACAGATGAGTTTTGTAGAGATTTTTTGCATACACACCGACAAGGTCATATATACACATATCCGTGTGTTAGAACGTTTTCATATTAAATTCTATGCAATTATGCAGAATGTAAAAAATATGCATAAATAGAATTCAACGTAGTAAAATGGAACAAATCAGTTAATAAGAAACCATAAAAAAAATGAATAAGTAATTTTTTTTATACTTGGGAGTCACTACTTGTTAAGGCCTGAAGGCCACTTGAGGATAATGGTTAATGAATGTAAAGTGGTAGTGAAGTAATCGTTAATGGTATAAATTGGGTAGAATTTGATTATTTATGGGGACGGCTCAACAAGAACTTGTTTAAATTGGATTTGAAGGATACCATGTTGTATTCAACCGGGAAGCAAGCCAGTGAAATAGTGTTCCACAGGCAGGCAGTTCTGAGAAAGAAACTTTGTTCATGGAATCTGCATTTAGATTAAGGCAGTGAGAGGGTGGGGAAATCGTATATAGTGGTTATAGCTAGTCAAGTGTTTCTTTTTTGTGAAAGTTTGGCAAAGGGGAACGACGGATTGGAGTTCGGTCGAGCACTTATCATGAAAATAATGATAGAGGAGAGACAGGCTTGCAACATCTCTTCCGTGGGAAAAATGTTGCAGGAAAGAGAAAAGGGCATCTCTTACTAGATTTCAAAGCTGGATTTGAACTCCGGCTCTATATTTTTGAAATGAGGATTGATAATTTGTATTATTCGGACTACTGTTCTTACCTTGAGTGTTATTCTCACAATGTTTCAAATGATATAAATTCCGTGTAAATTCCCGAGTTTGACAGAAATATTCATCAACTCGACAAGATACACATGGAGAAGGTCAGAGGGTTACATCGGCCGAAACTCAAGATAAGTCTGAATATTTCAAAAAAAGATTGGGGACAGAAAGGAATATAGTTTAATAAAACGAAAGCAAAACAAATCGTATGTATATGCACTACCGGGCAACGCCGGGTCTGGACAGCTAGTGAATCAATAAAGAAATGACAGTCATGTCTATAAGAAGACACATTATCTCGCCATAAAAGCCGCAAATCATGACACACATAAATGTAGTTTGTCGTTCATATGATGTGGATTATGGAAGCGAGTGAAGAATGGCTTTTATCTATGTAAATATTCATTCTCTGTGGTTTGGTGCCATTTCGTTCTTTCATTGAATAAAATAGACATTCTGTCTCTATTAGATTGGCCGATCATTCTTGGCAAAATTCTATCGAACGTATGCAAGTCTGTGTAAGGTAAATATAAAGTCATAGAATAGACTTATACTTTTATAAAGAATTCTTTGAAGCATTTCAGTTTATGAACTTATTTATAAACTAAATTTATGGAAGGTTGCTAACAATGCGGAATATACCAGAGTGTAAGAAGGAAAACTGAACACTGAATGACAAGCCGCTTCTTTTCATTTTTCTCTCTCAAGATATATATAATTCAAACACGGTAGTGTTTGGATATATGGTTAAGTGGAAGTTTTAGTCATTTAGAACTGCTTTAAAGCTTCACCGCTCACTCATTTTTCGACCAAATGTCAAACAATTATTATAGTTTATAGAGTA
>NC_136502.1:91527040-91589540 GCF_053919585.1 Euprymna scolopes
ATCGGTACCGTTAGTTTCAAAGCAAACCAATGTAGGCCAGTAGACCAATATCTGCTCACCTCTTCAGTTTCTGTTTATATCTGCCTCCTTCGAAATATAGTGACAGATATAAACAGAGATGGAAGAGAGTCCAACATACGCGACCAGATATGGGTCCATTTTGTTTGGATTTGAAACGGATGGTACCGATATTGTTCTGATTTGCTATAACACATACATAAATAAATATTACACTTTTACTTTTAAAATTTCCCCCATAATCGAGCACTCTACTGGGATTCTCACCCACTAACTTTATATATATTTGAATTCACAATGCCAGCATTTTACAAGCTCATACGATGGGGTATCATAACCATACGTTTCTTCCATTTCATCAAAAGTCTCCTGTAGTGTGCATCCTTTCAAATACAAAACCTGAGTCACTGTGATTATACGGTGGAACGATAAAATTGTCGCCCTAGAAAAGACGACATGATTTCATTTCCATTTTATGAAAACCGGTATTCTTTTTTTTTTTGTTGTTGCAGACTACTACTAGTTGACCAGTTGTGTACAAATCTCAAGAGCGATAGGAACCTTCTATCATGTCTGAAAGTGACACAATGTTCAGTGAGCGAGATTGGAGATGTGCCGCTGTACAACTCATGCTCTCTACCGACCCAAGTTATGACAACAGGACCATTGCCAGCACCCCTCAAAATGCAATACTTGGATGTACTAAAGAGTGTGGTGATCCCCTGGTGCAATCACATGACTGCTGGCAGGCTCTGGGTGTGGCAGCCAGCAGGACTCAGCACCGGTCCACAAGTCCAAATGGATCCAGGCTTGGCTTCATGCTCACCCCCGTCCTTCCCCGGCCTGAATCCGCTGGACTATTTCATTTGGTCATACGTCGAGAACATCACCAACATGACCTCCCATAACACCAAAGCCAATCTGATCACTGCTATCTGCCGAGTATTCACTGAGTTCCTACCATGCTTGAGGATAAGGCATACTCCCAGTTTCGGACCCGTATCTAGGCGGTGATTGAGGATGAAGGTGGCTACATTGAATAGATGTCAGCTCTACTACATAATCAAGTTACCTGAATTGATTTTTTCAATAAAAGTTTTAAAATAAATCTGTAGTGTTGTTTTCTTTAGGGCAACAACTTTATCGTAGGAACTGTATGTTCTGTTTTATACCCAACTCAGTTCAAACACCTGTGAACCAGAAAACACAATCAGTTCAATGTTCAGGCAAAACTTTTAGCTAGATTAGACAACTGGAAGTGAATCAAGGCCATTATTCATTGAACGCCTCCTCTTACTCCTACGATAAATAGGAAGAGGGGTTTAGTTCTCTTCCACTGCAAAAATTTAGACACCAGGGTCGGAAAGTGGGATTAAGAAGTCAGCGCCCTAGAGGAGGCACACTCTGACCTGCAAAGGGTGCCCGGACAACCCCGTCGGCATTCCCCGGTAAGGGCGCCTCAGGCGACTAGCAATAAACTAACCCCTTTTTCAAAAAGAGGAGGGAAGGCCTTGGAGGGTGGACCTCCTAGAACTGCGTAGAAGTAAACTCTCACCGCAAAATCAACAGGGACCGGATCATAACAGGAATGGTCTCATCTGTTGATTCTGGGCGCCTGAGGATCAAAATCCATAGCTGAAATAGATATATATCCCTATTTAGAGTCTTCTCTGACCCCACTTCCAGGTTTCCCTATTTAAAAATACTCCCCCACCTCTCTCTTTCAATGCAAGCTGGATTATTTAGAGCCTGTGGTATATTTGAGCCCTTCCACTAACTTGGCATTATCTAATAAAAATAGATATGTATAGTCATTTTATTTGATAGGAATTATAGTATGATAGATTTTATTAGAACATACATGCAACAGAGGATGATGTGGACTGATGGATGATTTGATCTTGATTGGCTTTGCCTTAAAAATCGATATCCGAAATATTATGTCTGATGTTTGACACCATCTTGTTCAGGGCGATTACTTTAGTCACACTCATCAAGCAGCCGCACACACATACAGATAAATATCACCATCATCATTTTGCGACCACATTCAAGATGATGGAGTTCGTTACTCTGTCATTTTTTCATATGGCTGTTAATGTGTGTGTGTGTGTCATCATTGCACACATTGGAAAGCACGAGATTATCTATTATATAAACAAAATTTTGTCTGTGTGTGTGTGTGTGAGAGAGAGAGAGAGAGAGAGAGAGAGAGAGAGAGAGAGAGAGAGATCCCTATTGACTCGGAAACAGCTGGGCCGATTTTTTTTAAATTTCACACATTCAAGATGATGGAGTTCGTTACTCTGTCATTTTTTCATATGGCTGTTAATGTGTGTGTGTGCGTCATCATTGCACACATTGGAAAGCACGAGATTATCTATTATATAAACAAAATTTTGTCTGTGTGTGTGTGTGAGAGAGAGAGAGAGAGAGAGAGGGAGAGAGAGATCCCTATTGACTCGGAAACAGCTGGGCCGATTTTTTTTAAATTTCACACGAAGGTACTTGATGTGTCGGAAAGTGTTCTTACATAGGATGTTTTCTTTATCAGAATGCGTCTGATAAGTATCGAAAATCGAAAAAATCCAATTAATAAAGGAAGTCAGATTTTGACCAAAGTTAACACTGTTATACAACCTAATACCACAAGTGCATTTAAGAAGTTTTATCACCGCACAAGTAGGAAAGCCGAGTCTATAAAATTAACTGTAGATTCTTCTATAAGACAGGGGCGCATTCGAAATGAACTGTTCTGTTTAGAGCACAACTGAACCATGATACTTGATTTTTGCATTGGACAAGCAAAAGCCGGCTTGATTGCGGCATCAGTTTAGAACCTGACATCTCAACCATGGGATATGTAGCAGTAGTTTGCATTGCACTAGTGGCAGGTGAAAGTAGATCAGACCTGACTAAAGAAAGCAAACCACACCTGACTAAAGAAAGCAGACCACACCTGATTAAATAAAGCAGATTACACCTGACTAAAGAAAGCATGCCAGACCCGTACTAATGAAAGTAGACCAGACCTCACTAATGAAAGTAGACCAGACCTCACTAATGAAAGTAGACCAGACCTCACTAATGAAAGTAGACCAGACCTCACTAATGAAAGTAGACCAGACCTCACTAATGAAAGTAGACCAGACCTCACTAATGAAAGTAGACCAGACCTCACTAATGAAAGTAGACCAGACCTCACTAATGAAAGTAGACCAGACCTCACTAATGAAAGTAGACCAGACCTCACTAATGAAAGTAGACCAGACTTGACTAATGAAAGTAGACCAGACTTGACTAATGAAAGTAGACCAGACTTCACTAATGAAAGTAGACCAGACTTCACTAATGAAAGTAGACCAGACTTCACTAAAGAAAGCAGACAAGACCCGCCTAAAGAAAGCAACTCTTACCTGACTTCCATATTCTGTAATAACTTACATTTTGGGGTTTATTTCAAGCGAAATGCAAGAAATATTTTTATAATAGAATTCAATTAATGCCCATTTTAATTTATTACTTTATCTCTAAGACATGTTTTGCAATTTTGTAGATGAATATTTATTCGTATCATTTGGATTAGGCAGACTACTGTTCTCATCTTAGATGTTATTCTCACTACGTTTCGGCCGATGTAATCCTCGATCTTCTTTATGTGTGTCTTCTTGAACTCAAGAATCATTACTCAAAACTCAGTGCGAAATTTTAAATCAAATTCTTTATTTTATTCACGTGGTTAGATTGTTCTCGTACTGTCAGATATGTCTTGATATAAATCTTAAATAATTCTTAATTATATTTTTAGTATCGCCCATACTGAGGATCGAACCTTCAATCCCCAGAAGACTATTAGAATTATACTCAGCACTTTTATTCGTTGCATGATCGATGTATATGGCACCTATTCTCATGGAATGAATCAAGAGCTTCATTCGAAATTCTACATGGATTCTCGAGTTTGATATAAAGATTATCAAGTTCGACACGATACACTGAAGAAAGTCATTATCAGAATAACAATTAAAATAAGAACATTCTAAATAATACCGATGCATGGAATTTAAAAATAAATGTTTATGTGATTATAAATTAGTACAGAGTGTTCAAAAAGTCATTGAAGTATTATAAATCTTAGTCATTTTACTATTAATGATTATTTTTTCTCTATTTCAGATATTTTATAGATAATATTTTGGAAATTAATTATAGATACGTATAGCATTTAACAACGTACGCAACTTGTGAAATTGTTTTACCAAAATCAGGCAATGCTTTGGCGACAACATTATCTCTGGCTATGACTATGTCAAATGGCCATCGCGTTCCTCAGACTTGACTAACCCCGACTTTTTCTTGTGGGGATATTTTATAGAAAGAGTCTATGTTAACAAACCCTAAACCCTGCAAGAATTGAGGAAAACATCAGGAACGAAATAAGGGAGTTAAATCGCAATCCAGAGGTTCTGCAATCTGTCATGAATTATGTTTTGGAAAGAGCACAAATATGCGAAGCGGAAAATGGGCAACATTTATTTTTGATAAATAAAGATTGTTTGAATTTGGCATTTTTTAAAAAAATATTTCCTTATATCTTAGTCAGATTTAAAATTATAAAATTACCAAAATAAAGAATCTATTTCAGTTCAAACCCCTTGAGTGACTTTTTGGACACTGTGTACAAACCTGTGTGAAGTCTGCAGACAAAAAAAAATGAAGAAAAAAATAATACAAACGCCTTTTCCCTTTATATTCTTGTAATATTGTCACAAATTAAATGCTTCTGGTTGGATATCAAAAGCCTGATTTTTCAGAGACTGGGTTGATTTTGTATTTGGATGTCAGAGTAGCAAGTGTTGTCAGTAGTGCGCTGTGTTCTACAATTGAGTTTTAACAGTAGAGTGTTCAGATTTGGAGTTGAGTTTTGACAGCAATGCATCGAGATTTGGAGTTGCAAGTTTTTGGCAGCAGTGTGTCGAATTTAGCATTTTTTAAATGAGGACTTTATTGTATTGTTATCCAATTGACTGAGAGTACAATGGTTTAGAGGTATGATTTGGCCTTCATTTCATTTTTAAAATGCTTCAAAAAGTATTTAAGCTTGTATTATCATTTTATCGAATAATTTTCAAGAACGATCAAAATATTACTTTAAACAAGACAATTCCGTCATTTTAATTTCTTTCCAAAGATTAATTTTCATAAAGTCCGTAGACATCTCAACTAAATACTCTTGGAGGATTTGTATGATTTCGAATTAAGCAATTAAAATGGCCTGCGGCAAAATTAGTCTCATTAAAATCAGAAAATCTTAACGTTGCTGGAATATTGATGGATTTAAAATTACTTCATTTAATTCTTTAAATGGTTTTCTTTTTTCACCTGCAACGTTCAAGTCTGCCATTGACTTATTTGTATATGTTATAAAAATGAACTTGTGTGTGTGTGTGTGTGCGCGTGCGGAACGGCCTCTACCAAACTGCTCTGTCAATTTTTTGGCTTACAGATTTGAAATTTTATATATAGGTAATTTGGACCTGCGGAACAAATTCGATTTGGTTTACAGCCGGTAAAAAATAGCTGCTAAGGGGGTCAAAATTAAAAAAAGATAACTTGTTAAGAGTATGTCGACTAAATCTGTTATATCTATGCAAGTGCATATATTGCACATATAATATATATACAGTAGGACCCCGGGATACGGTGTCCCCAGGATACGTTTTTTCAGGTTACAATGTGGAGTATGATATTCTTCCAGCCCCTGGTTATGGTATTTTCTCCACATTACGGTGTTATTTATAATGTTATTTGATTATGTACATGTGTATTATATACTGTACTGTATTTTGTGACTAATCTTTAATGCCGTATCCCGGGGTTCTACTCTATAATGCCCCTATCTTAGGTTGAGCATATTGAGAAGTGATACACGATATACCATTAGCGCATTAAGCGATGCTCTTTGTGTAAACAAATCGACCTTGGGCATTTGGACGATGCCAAAATATAAACATCGTTAATTCACTACCCGCATAGCAGCAACCGTATAGTGTAATGGTGAGAAGCATAGACTGTCGTTCAGGCGGTCGAGTTTTGATCCTGGCTTGAAGTAGTTGCTCGTCTAGCCGCACGGATGAGCTGTGATACAGCGAAACAGTACTGTATGTGAATGACTATATATATATATATATATATATAGTCACCCTTAAATCTTTACCTATCTGCGATAGCTCAAACGGTAGGGAACGCGGCTGGACGGCTAAATGTTTTGGTTTCGATTTTAGCTGATAGCACCCAAGTCATTTTTCCAAAACTTTTGAAATTAGTACTTGGGAAAACAACACCCAGAAATTTATGACAAACATATGTGTCAACATCCTCCTAGCAAAACAACGATCTCCTTGTGGACCTATAGTTTTACACTCAAAATAGAAAGAGACACATGACAGTTTTCTGACAAACTATATCGGTCAACCATGTAAAGCTATATCAGAGTTCATGATGATTGGATAAATACTATTATGGTATTAGATTTGTAGACACTTGCATGTTTATTAGCATGGTAGCTTAGCTTCGGATTGATGACCCGTTTTTCTCATGAAGTACCAGTCATTATGCATCTATTATATAAAAAAAAGTTGTTTATCTCTTTTTCCTTCTTTTAGTCATCTCTCAGAGATTCAATGGAGTTTACACCTACACTTCTGTCAACCAGTCAGTAGCATTCACCCGAGGCAGATTGAACCTGCTTTCTCTGGAGAAGGAAGTTTCATCAGAATATTAAGTTCGTGAGCAGTCCCTAGTCGCATGTATATCCCTGTAAGGGGAGATAACGACGTTAGGTTTTTGCAGTTTTTGTAAGGAGTAATCAACGTGCTCCTACATACAGTGCCTGATATTCTCAAATAGTTCCCCATCTGGTACTGGCCAGGCTCAACTTTACTTAATTTCTATGATCTAACAAGAACCAGTGTGTCAAGGTGATTATGCCATATACCGCTGCAGCAGACAGCATAGAGAAACATGGCAGTGTCCTACAGGAGACTGAGACCAACACCAATACTGTAATGCACTTTGATCAAAATTAGAATAAGGATTTTAGATATAAGGTTTAGTATCATTATATTGTGATATTAATCTTTTTGAAGAACAACAAATGAGGTGCAAAACTATTTTGATCAGGGAATAAATTTTAGCCGTTCTTCTATATAACAGAATCGCGGTTCACAGAGTAAATGGTATTGCAAATAAACATATTGATTAAAAAAAAAAACGGTTTTAATAATTCCTGGGTATTATCGATTTCGAATTATTAGATTTGATTTTTTTTAACTTTCTAAATTAATTGATTGGATATTTGAAAGCAAAAAAAAAAATGATTGAGAGAAAAACTTGTTATTTTATTATTTAATTAATTGGAGTCTCTTTGACCTTAATGATTAGAGTGTTTGCTAATGAGTTGGGAGACCAGAGTTCGATCTTTGCTCGAGTCATACCAATGTCGCAAAATTGATACTTGATGGCCCTTTGCTAAAATTGATACTTGATGGCCCTTTGCGAAACACTCAGCATCAGAAGGTTAGGATCAAGGTCAAGTAGAGCAATTCAAGAAAAAGAATAGCATCAACCTATCAATCAGCTGAATCCGACTCCTTTATGATAACCGTGCCCAGATGCTAGAAGGCTTTATACTCTAGTATTTAATCAGTAAATATTAGAGTTTTTAAATATTTTTATCATTATTATTTATTTATTATGAATGTTAATTATTTAAAGGATCTTTTATGACTTTGAAAATATTATTGAATTTCTTAGAATGATATAAATTTATTTTTATCATTATTAAATATTTAAATATTTTTATCATTATTATTTATTTATTACGAATGTTAATTATTTAAGAGATCTTTTCTGACTTTGAAAATATTATTGAATTTCTAAGAATGATATAAATTTATTTTTATCATTATTATTTATTTATTACGAATGTTAATTATTTAAGAGATCTTTTCTGACTTTGAAAATATCATTGAATTTCTTAGAATGATATAAATTTATTTTTATCATTATTAAATATTTAAATATTTTTATCATTATTATTTATTTATTATGAATGTTAATTATTTAAGGGATCTTTTATGACTTTGAAAATATTATTGAATTTCTTAGAATGATATAAATTTATTTTTATCATTATTAAATATTTAAATATTTTATCATTATTATTTATTTATTACGAATGTTAATTATTTAAGAGATCTTTTCTGACTTTGAAAATATTATTGAATTTCTTAGAATGATATAAATTTATTTTTATCATTATTATTTATTTATTATGAATGTTAATTATTTAAGAGATCTTTTCTGACTTTGAAAATATCATTGAATTTCTTAGAATGATATAAATTTATTTTTATCATTATTATTTATTTATTACGAATGTTAATTATTTAAGAGATCTTTTCTGACTTTGAAAATATTATTGAATTTCTAAGAATGATATAAATTTATTTTTATCATTATTAAATATTTAAATATTTTTATCATTATTATTTATTTATTACGAATGTTAATTATTTAAGAGATCTTTTCTGACTTTGAAAATATTATTGAATTTCTTAGAATGATATAAATTTATTTTTATCATTATTAAATATTTAAATATTTTTATCATTATTATTTATTTATTACGAATGTTAATTATTTAAGAGATCTTTTCTGACTTTGAAAATATTATTGAATTTCTTAGAATGATATAAATTTATTTTTATCATTATTAAATATTTAAATATTTTTATCATTATTATTTATTTATTACGAATGTTAATTATTTAAGAGATCTTTTCTGACTTTGAAAATATTATTGAATTTCTAAGAATGATATAAATTTATTTTTATCATTATTATTTATTTATTATGAATGTTAATTATTTAAGAGATCTTTTCTGACTTTGAAAATATTATTGAATTTCTAAGAATGATATAAATTTATTTTTATCATTATTATTTATTTATTATGAATGTTAATTATTTAAGAGATCTTTTCTGACTTTGAAAATATTATTGAATTTCTAAGAATGATATAAATTTATTTTTATCATTATTATTTATTTATTATGAATGTTAATTATTTAAGAGATCTTTTCTGACTTTGAAAATATCATTGAATTTCTTAGAATGATATAAATTTATTTTTATCATTATTAAATATTTAAATATTTATCATTATTATTTATTTATTACGAATGTTAATTATTTAAGAGATATTTTCTGACTTTGAAAATGTTATTGAATTTCTAAGAACGATATAAATTTATTTTTATTTTTATTTTATTATTAATCACTGCATGTTGGTGAAGCAGCCATTAATAAGGAAACCAGTTTGCTCTTGTGTTATGGTCGATCCAATTTTTTATAAAGTACAAGTTGGAACGATAAAAGTGTCGCCCATTAGAAAACACTAAAGATTTATTTTAAAACTTTTATTGAAAAAGTCAATTCAGGTGACTTGATTATGTAGTAGAGCTGACATCTATTACAGGTAGCCGCCTTCAGCCTCAATCACCACCTTGATGCAGTTCTGAAACTAGGAGCATGCCTTTTCTACAAGCACCAGCGGGATCTCAGCAGATGGTGGTGATCAAACTGGCTTTGGTGTTGTGGGAGGTCATGTTGGTGATGTTCTCGATGTATGACCAAACGAAGTAGTTCAGCGCGTTCAGGTTGGGGTAAGAGGGACTCTTTGGACTTGTGGGCTGGCGCCAAGTCCTGCTGCCAAACCTAGGGTCTGCCAGCAGCCATTTGATTGCACCTGCAATCAGCAAATCCAGGTACACTTTGGCGTTGACTTTCAAGCTGACTTCAAAGATATAAGATGGCATGATGTGGCCTTCATGTGAAACTACACCAAAGACCATAACCGTAGTCAGAAACTTTGTTGAGCTGTCCCCTCAAGCATTGAACAGTCCGCGCATTTTGAGGGTGCTGGCAATGGTCCTGTTGTCATAACTTGGATCGGTAGATAGCATGAGTTGTACAGTGATGCATCTCCAATCTCGCTCGTTGAACTTTCATATATGATAGAAGGATCCTACTGCTCTTGGGATTTGTACACACTAGCCAACTGGTCTGCAACCAAAAAAAAAAAAGCAGAAAATCGGTTTTCATCAAACAGAAATGGAATCACGTTATCTTTTCTACTGCGACAATTTTATCGTTCCACCCTGTACATTTACAAGTTAACCTGGACACTTAAAGTAAATATGAGCCTGTTCAAATTAACAGATTTTAATAATTGAACTACACTGATCATTCTCAGTGTATTTTCATTATTGCATTGAAAGAAAGTGACTTTTTAATTTGTTTCAATTTATAAATATTAGACTTTTCAGACATTTTTTTAAAGTATTTATCAGCTAGCAAGGGAACCCGACTTTGCCAGGGATAAAATTAAGATCAACGAATGTTCAACAATTTCAATACTTTTATTGTCATCGAAATCGGTAAAATCGCCCATTTTTCAATCAAAGTGATTGATTCCTGCTCTAGTCGGGGGCCCACTGCAGTGCACTGGGAGGAATCTTTACATGCTTTTCCAGTGACTTATTGCATAATACATTATAGTCTACATTACATTGCACTGTAGAGAACCTACTGTTGATTTTATAAAAAATATTTGTATGTAATGGCTTTAATTAAAGTTTCAAACGCGAAAGTCAAGTGCCATAGTTCAATTTTGCTCTGAACAGAAACATTCATTTCAAACGTGCCTCTGTTTTATCAAAGAACTTGTTGCTGATTTTACACGCCGGGCCCTTCTGCTTGTGCGTTGATTAAACTTCTCAAATGCAGTTGTGATGTTAGGCTGTATAAAAGTGTTTACTTTTAGTATTAACTTTGATTAAAAACTGGACTGTTCCTTCTTTAATTGGATTTTTTTAGATTATCAATTTTCAATACTTATCATAGGCATTCCAACACAAAACCTATCTAAGAACACCCCCGAGACACATGAAGTACATTTGTGTGAATTTTTTAAAAATCAGATCAGCCGTTTCGGAGTCCATAAGGAACGAACTCACATATGCATACACACAGTGCCTTTTATATATAAATAGAGATGTACATTCTGCAAAGAATCTTTTGTGGTTTTAAAAGATTAATTAAATCTCTTAGAATGATATCAATTAGTTTTTTTGTATTAATGAGTCACCATATGTCCATGCATGGGATATTCTCATCACATCTGTACCGGTACACTAATATCTAATCTCCCCCTTTTATGCAGTAACAAAAACGAAGCCTCTAATTCAGTGTCTCATAGTGTCTACCAAGCACCAGCCCTGTCTTGTCCAGAACAAATGCGGACGACGTGACCTCCAAAGACAAACTGATCACCAAGCAAATATGTCAATTAAACTTTGCATAATCACGCTTTCGCAGCCACCGTTTTCTTGCAGCGACCGTGTTTCTCGCAGTCTCTCTGCACTGCCATCACAAGTCACTTAGCTTAGTTTAAGTATAACTGTAAGAAATTCAATAAAATAAATAAATAAATAAATACAAAATGGATTATAATGCATTCTTTTTTTTTCTGGGAATAATCAAGATAGCTTCTATGTGAAAAATAATTAGCCAATCGAAACACGTCTAACATTGGTGCATACCAAGAATGTTTCTTATCAAATAAAATACCATTTTTAATGAGTGGCAATAGTAGTAGTTGGTAATGTGAGAGTTAGCACACCTCCTTCCTGTATGATTATACTAATCCGAAATTAAATATCGATAAGATTAAATATTAAAACCAATTAATCAATTGAAAATAATTGTTAAGTATATATTCGGATGAAAACCGTGTGTTTATAATGTAACGGTGAATAGACGAGCTCTATTATATATATATAATGCACTTCCGTAAATAATTAAATTCATTCGCAAAAACAGAAACAAATAACTAGCATATATATATATATATATGTTATTTGTTTCTGTTTTTGCGAAACGTCTTGAATGAATTCAATTATTTACGAAAGTGCATTTTTACCTAAATGCGAGTTGGGAATAATTTCCCCTTTAACCAATTTCGTACCTCCACATAGAGAGTGGTATATATATTGTTTTTTTTTTTTTAAATATGATTATCTACTGACACGTGTTTCGTCATCTACAACTAATCATCATCGCTAGATTCAGCTACTTTGATGAGTCGTAGACGACGAAACACGTGTCAGTGGATAATTATATATATATATATATATATATATATATATATATATATATATATATATATATATTTATTTGAGTTGTGTTAATTTTATCAAAACGTAATTTAGTTTTTTCCTTTTTGTAATAGATATGTGGAAGCTAATGTTGTACTGTTAACATGTAAGGTATATTATTTTCATATAGCTATATCTAAAAAAAAAAAACTAGTGCGCTTCAGTCAATATAAGACGCCATGTTGAATACGACATCAGATGTATTCATTTGTTTGCAAATTGCTATCCTCGTATTCATAGTTGTTGTTTCAGCCAACTCATCCCGTGGCCTCCTTCGGGTGGTTAAACGAATGCAAACTACAGTTCCCGAGGATTGTACAACAAATGCTGACAGCCCACTCGGGAACGCTGATCATGCAGTGATAATGGTAGAAATCACCCTAAATTCTAGACCCAAAACTGAAGAGCCAGTGCTCAAAACAACGAGATATTATAAAAAGGCTGACTGGGAAGCCATCAGAGATCTTATCAGAGATGCCCCATGGGGAAATATTTTTTCTCTTCCTGCTGAACAGTGCGCAAATGAGACCACTGAATGGTTCAAAACAGCAATGGAAGCACATGTTCCCATGTGGAAATTTTATAGCAAGGCCCACTCTCCTCAATGGTTTACTTCGACTTGCGCAACTGCCATTGCTCAAAGGCAGCATGCATACCGCAGATTTAACTGACATAAGTCCAGTTCAAACAAACAGAAGTATATAGAAGCTAGAAGTAACGTTAAGAAAGAAATAGTGACAGTTGAGAGAATTTACTGAAACCACTAAAAAACGCATCGAAGCACAAAAATTAGAAAATCGTGACTTCTGGAAAATCTACAACAGTGTAGTAAATAATGGGCAATCAACAATTCCCCCGCTAATCAACAATCACGAGGTTGTTTTCTCAGCAACGACAAGGCTAATATGCTTGCCAGCTGGTTTGCCTCAAACTCCACACTGGACCCTACCCACTACCTCCTGCCTGACTTTCCTTTGCGGACAGACGCCATGCTAGACGATCTAAAAATCACCCCTGCTCAGGTACACGCTATCATAAAAAACCTTGACACTTCAAAAGCATGTGGACCTGACCTCATCCCAGCTGTGCTATTAAAAAAGTGCTCAGCCGAAGTAGCCCCTGTTCTCTCCAAACTCTACAACAAATGCCTTAATGAATCATGCTTTCCGGGCTGTTGGAAAACTGCTTCTGTGCTACCAATATTCAAGAATTCTGGTGAAAGAACTGACCCATCAAATTATCGCCCCATTAGCCTCCTCCCACTTTTCTCAAAAATATTTGAGACCATAATTAACCATGCTCTTGTCCAGCACCTTACAGATGCTAAACTTCTGACTGACAAACAATATGGATTTAGACATGCCCGTTCCACAGCTGACATCCTCACTGTAATCTCTGAACGTATATACCATTCACTGGACAAAGCGGGGGAGGGCAGAGCGGTAGCTCTAGATATATCTAAGGCTTTTGACAGGGTATGGCACAAGGGTCTCCTCAGGAAAATTAAATCATACGGTATCACTGGTAGAATACTTAACATAATTAAATCCTTCTTAGATAAGAGAAAAATCCAGGTTGTTCTCGTAGGTCTAAACAGTGTGATATAAATGCGGGAGTGCCTCAGGGATCTATCCTTGGACCTCTATTGTTCCTAATATTTATTAATGACCTCCCCGACAAAACTGCCTCTGAGATGGATATATATGCTAATGACACTACACTCTATAACAGGCATGACAGGAAAACAAACGAACACATATTTAAAGAAATGGCAAAAACACTAGAGGATGACCTCCAATCTGTAATGGAATGGGGACATAAATGGATGGTCACATTCAATGCTGCCAAGACTAAACTGGTTTCCTTCAATAATTACAAGAAACCTTCTCTGCCACCAATAACAATGGCCAGTGACTCCCTGTCTGAGAGTACATCTTTCAAACTGCTTGGCCTAACATTCACAGGAAACATGAGTTGGAACAATTATATTGAAAACATTGCCAGGGCCGCTGCGAAAAAGGTAGGTTCTCTCTACCATGCTAGAAAACTGCTGACACCTGAAAGTATCCTGTACGCCCATGTATGGAGTATTGTTGTCACATTTGGGCTGGTGCATCTAGTCTCTCGCTCCTAGACAAGGTTAAAAAAAGAGTCGCCAATCTGATAGGCCCTGAACTGGCATCTAAGCTTCAGCCTCTGTCCCATCGACGAAACGTTGCATCCCTCTGCCTGTTCTACAAGTATTTTAATGGTGAATGCTCTGACGAACTGCAGACACTTGTGTCCCCACGACGTAGACACCCTCGACAAACCCGACAGGCAGCTAAATCCCACCCCCACACTGTAGAGATCCCTAGATGTAAAAGATCTTTCTACTCCAGTAGTTTCTTCCCCAGAACCGCCAGACTGGAATTCCATTCCAAGTTCCTGCTTCCCCAACTGTACTGACATGCAGAAGTTCAAGTGCAACGTGAACCGACATCTTGCTGCCCAAATCCCAACATAGTGCCCCAGTAGTTGCTGCCCCTGATAGTAGCCCCCTACACCAAAGTGGCAATCCGCCTTGTTTGGGGTGAAAATGTAATAAAAAAAATTTAAAAAAACAAAACAAAAAACAAATGAATAAATCTCAAGTCGTATTGAACATGGCATCTTATACTGACTGAACCTCACTAGTTTTTTTTTTGTTTTTTTTTAAATATAGCTATATGAAAATAACATACTTTACATCTTAACAGTACAACATATATCTATTACAAAAAGGAAAAGACTAATTTACGTTTTAATAAAATTAACACAACTCATATATATATATATATATATATATATATATATATATATATATATATATATATATGTATATATAAGATGGCCAATTTGTAACAACGTGGGGATGGTACTTCCTTTCCCCAAACGTAAACACCAAGTTTCTCATGTACAAGATTAACTTTTTGTTGGTAACATCGAATGGAAGTAACATCTGACGAATGGATGAGAATAGGAGACTTTTATGAACACATAAAATCATGAAAGTGCCGTCTCATTAACGAAACGGAATCCAAGATGAAGTAAACAAAAGTTATAAAAAAGAAAAAATGTAAGTCTTTGAATTTCAACAAAGGTTTGTACTATATATATATATATATATATATATATATATATATATATATATATATATATAGAGAGAGAGAGAGAGAGAGAGCTCGTCTATTTACCGTTTCATTATAATATCTAATCTTATCTATATTTAATTTCAGACTAGTATCATTATACAAGAAGGAGGTGTGCTAACTCTCACATTAGCAACTACTACTCTTGCCACTCATTAAAAATGGTATTTTATTTGATAAGAAACATTCTTTACAAAAAGGAAAAAACTAAATGTGTGTGTGTGTGTGTGTGTGTGTGTGTGTGTGTGTATATATCCAATAATTATCGATCATAATACAGGAAACTGTGTGACTTGCTCAGATCTAAATGATTTATCTTTGATTTGATTTAAAATTACTTTTGAATTTTTTTGTTTTCTTGTCAAACATTTAAAAACGAATCTCCATAAACTGATAATAGCCCGAGGATGAAAGCAGCTGAGAGGTATTTGAAGAATTGCAGATTTTCGATCGATACAAATCGGATCAAATCAATTCAAATCAATAAAAACGTAGCGAACTGACATGCTGAAAGCCGTTCGCGCTTTGCCAAACGATAATAATTCCGATTAAAAACACATTTTCAGTTGACATGAAATATACGCTTTTGTTTCTGGTTTTTAATGTTCTTAATTTTGTTTCTTCTTTTTTCTACATAGGCATCAGCACTTATCAAGGCCCAGATGCTACTCGAAGATAAGGGTTAAAGAGTGTACAGTAGTCAATTGGACAATATATTAATCGTTAGTAATGGAAATTCGGTAAATTTGTTAACTTAAGTGGAACGGCTCGTCAAGAACTTGTTTACGTTGGAGTTGAGGACAACCATATTGTAGTCAGCTGGAAAGCAGATAAACGGAAGACAGTTTCACAGACATGCAGTTCTAAGAAAGGAACTTTGTTCATTGAATCTACATTTAGGTTTAGGCACGGATAAAGAGTGGGGGAAATTTTTGATAGTGTTTTCAGCTAGTCTCTCGTGAAAGTTTGGGGAGGGGAGACCATAGATTGGAGCTCAGTCGAGCACTTGCCATGAAAATAACGATAAAGCAGAGACAGACCTGCAATATCTCTTCTATGAGAAAGAGGTTGCAGGGAAGAAAAAAGGGCATCCCCTACTAGGCTACGAAGTCTATTTTGAACTCAAGGCAGGATAAGTTCTTTCTAGGAGCTCCTGCCCAGATGTGACAACAGTACTCCATCGTTGGACGTACCTGTCTTTTATATAGGTCGAGAATTGCATCAGCAGGTAGATATCTACTGGATCGATAGAAGGATCCTATCATAATGGCATTAAACATGAATATATACCTATACTATTATAGAAAAGGAACTTTCTCTGTGCATGTGAGTGTGTGTGTATTTGAATTCCTTCCTTATCGACTCCTAAACGGCTGGTCTAATTATCTGAAATGTACACAAATGTACTCTAAGTGCCTGGCAGTGTTTTTAGATAGGTTTTTAGTGAAATGTCTTTGAAAAGTATCAATAATTAAAAAAAAATCTAATGAAAGAAAGAACAGACGGCGATTTTGATTAAAGTTAACGCCTTATACAGTCTAGCATCACAAGTACATCTGAGAAGTTTTATTACCGCAAAAGCAGAAAGGCCTGGCATGCCTGGTTGGACGATAAGGAGACATAGGTTTGCCCAGTTACCAGGCTACTCCTTACTGCATTGTAGACAAAGTCTGACAGAAAGACAAGACAATATGGTTGGAGCCAGTGCAGCTGCAACAGTTGCTGGAAAGGTGTTGCAGTGCTTCATCATCCCCCCCATCGGAACTCCAAACCAGATTTTTTGTTAGGGTTTACTCCCTTAGCCTTTGCCTTACCCAAGGTATCCATAAGGCATCCATAAGGCATCCATAAGGTATCCATAAGGCATCCATAAGGCAGTGGAGCTATTTGCCCATAGCTGTTAAAAAAATTGAAAATCCTTTTTTCATACAAAGAAAACTACAACAAGGATCTTTATTCTCTAACCAACAATAAAATCACATACAAATAAGGCAGCGTCCAAAAACTAAAAGGTCTTTTTCAAGCAAAAAGTCCGTCTTTTATTCTGCCACCTGGAACTCCCACTAACGTTTAAATTTGCAAAATCGTACTATTCTCACATCTGCTGTTAGCAGGCACATGCAAACCGTGGCCACTTATTGCTCTGCCTCTTCACACTTACTACAATCAGTCGACAATTTTGGTTCAGATTCAACAAAAATTTAAATGCAACATTTTCAGGGCAGATACTAGCACTGCTATCTGCTAAGGCAGTCGAAATAACTTTTCAGGCACTAATCACTAGGGCTATGACAAGAGAATATTCTTTTCATTATTTTTACTCTCGAGTATATATCAGTTAATATCTTATGTTTTTAGATAGAGTCATGTGGTTCTCGATTGATTTACTGTGTCAGATATATACACGAGAGTCAAAACAATGAAAAGAATATTCAGTTGTCATATGCCTCCTAATCACACAGTCTTGATAGAGTTAGCATCTGACTATTTCAAAAATACCTCCTCTAACCTATGACATTATTTGATCAATCACAGCTTCCATAACAGAAAGTAAAAGTCAGCAAAACCCTTCTCTGAGATAATCTCTGCCATTGACTAATGAAAACATTAAGCCCTGGGAAGGAATTACAAAGAACCTGATTGGTTATGTAGCTAGACTAAACAACACGTATACATATATAAATACTCGGCAATACAGATTCATTGCATTTTAGCACAATGGTTGAAATACATTACATATGTTGAAATAAGTTACATATGTTTCGGATGTTGGATCATGTTTACGATCTTACAGTTATATATATATATATATATATAACTGTAAGATCGTAAACATGATCCAACATCCGAAACATATGTAACAAAACAGATAAAACGGTAATAAAAGAATAACACACACATATACATATATATTACCATTTTATTTGCTTAGTTACACATGTTTCGGTGACCGAATCGTATCAACGACTTTAACGGAAATGGTTATTATGATTGAAAAAAAAAAACGATATTAAAAGCTTCTAATACCATTTTTCCAATCATAATAACCATTTCTGTTAAAGTCTGGTGAAGTTACTGGGTCGTTGATACGATTCAGTAACTGAAACATACATAACTGAGTAGATAAAACGGTAATAAAAAATACATATATTTGCTCTGCAATAGTATTGAGCATTTCAGGGTTTTACTAATTACCATTTTTGCTATATATATATATATATATATATATATATATATATATATATATATAACACAAAATTATATCTTACTTGATATACACCAACGGATTAAGGCATCGGTAATATATATATATATATTTTTATTACATTTCACCCCATACAAGGCACATTGCCACTTTGGTGTAGGGGGCTACTAACAGGGGCAACAACTACTGGGGTACTATGTAGGGATTTGGGCAGCAAGATGTTGGTTCACATTGCACTTGAACTTCTGCACGTCAGTACAGTTGGGGAAGCAGGGACCTGGAATGGAATTCCAGAGTCTAGCGGTTCTGGGGAAGAAACTACTGGAGTAGAAAGATTTTTTACATCTAGGGATCTCTACAGTGTGGGGGTGGGATTTTGCAGCCTGTCGGGTCTGTCGAGGGTGTTCACATCGTGGGGACACAAGTGCTTGCAGTTCGTCAGAGCATTCACCATTAAAATACTTGTAGAACAGGCAGAGGGATGCAACGTTTCGTCGATGGGACAGAGGCTGAAGCTTAGATGCCAGTTCAGGGCCTATATATATGTGTGTGTGTGTGTGTGTGTGTGTGTGTGTGTGTGTGTGTGTGTGTGTTATTCTTTTATTACCGTTTTATCTGTTTGGTTACATATGTTTCGGATGTTGGACCATGTTTACGATCTTACTTGATATACACCAACGGATTAAGGCATCAGTATGTTTAGTAATTAGCCGAGGGCTCCATAAGTTCACGCTAATCTGTATATGTTATGGTTTGACAAAACACTATATTCAATTATAAATACTTGTTATTGGAAAATACATAGTTAACGTTTGTTTTACTAAAGAAAATTAATGCTAAGTACGATTAACCAAATATTATTCGTTTGTGATATGTGAGCGAACGAGCTGTTTACACAAGATGTACAAGTAGGTTTTTAATTTATCGATCATTTTTATTTAGTTTCCTGTGAGTAGTACTGTTTTTGGTTGGTGTGGGGAGGTAGATATAATCGAATAATATACTTAAAATGAATTTATCAACAATGGTTTCTCGAAGGCTTTTTTTCTCTCCCATATACTTTAACTAGCAGTCTACTTGACATTGCTCGGGGCAAACTGTAACCTATTTCTCTTAAAACTTCTATCTCTTTAACTCTCTCTATTTATCTCTTCTCAATTACGTGTTTCCCTTTTATTCCCAGCCTATTCCTCTCTATTTGGACACACATACACACGTACAACTTTCCTTTCTATAATAAATTCTTTAATGAATTAGTCCACATTTTCTTTCCAAATTAGTACGTATACAGTACTAGTACACTGAACAAAAAACTACTAGCTGAAGAAAATGGTCTAGTTAATTAATCCCTACAGAATTAATACTTATTTTCTAAATTTTAGATATTATTCATCCAGAGAAACGCTGATGAAGAAAAATGCTAACTTTATGGGTATTTATTCTGTAGTTTTAAACTTTTAGTGAAAAAAAAAACTACCAATGGGGCCTATTAAGTTGGAGACTAAAATGAATCGGATTGAAAGATCAATACACATATACACACGCACTGCTTTTTATAAGATAACTAGAAGCGCTACCCGGCGTTGCCTAGAATCGTATAAAACAAAGTGAGAAGAAAGTAAGTTGCGTTTAAATATACCTGCTAATCTTAGTATATTGAGCGCTTTTTGGTGACTTATCATTTTCTATCCCAAGCAAATCCGAATAGATCTTATATAAAAACAGTACAACAAAACAATCACATTTTCCCCCGGTGGCGCAGTCTGCTCTATTCAGGATATTTAGCATTTTGGATTGACTGACTTATACTGTTTACCATATATGATAGTGTATTATTCCTATTTTGACTCGCAGGCAATACCATTTTCTTTTCTAGTATACAGCATAATTATAAAATCAAACAAAGAAAGTCTTTCTCCCGGGCAATGCTGTGTTTAAACACACCTGCTCTACAAGAAAATACCAACTTTGTGCCCATTTGTTCTGTAGTTTTAAACTTTTAGCTGGACATACAAACATACACACGAACAACTGCCCTTTATATAATAATATAACAGATGACGCAAAATACATGCTAAAATATTTCTAGGATTCGGTTATGCTTGAAAAACGTTATTTCATTGTTTTAAATAATGTAAATTGTATTTAACTAAATAGGTTATCCATCTTTTTATCTCTCTCTTTCTCTCTCAAACTATATATGTATTTTTCTTTCATTCTCAGATCTTGTATTGATTCAACCACTATTTAATAGTTTTCAATGCATCGGTGGGTATTTAAAGAAATAATTACCTTTTTCAGCATTTGTATCCAATTTACGCAGCATCATATTAAAAAAAAAAATCGCACAAATTAATCAAGTAGTTTTATTTTCATAATAAAAAAAAATCATTTTTAAATAATTAATGAGAATTTGTAGTCATTAAACATGAATCTCGCAAGTTTGAATTATTGAGTTATCTCCCATTTTTTTTTTTTTTTTTTGCCTAGATTGTTTTCAAAATGGAAGATAAGACAGCCGCTCTTCTGTTACTCATAAAATTTGATTTTCTTATTATTCAAAAAAAAAAAAAAAAACTACTTGAGCAAATTATTTGATTTTTGGAATATGACATTTTCCTTTCGTCACGGGTACGCACATCATACAGATTTTATTTTCCCCCCTTTCTTTTAATATAGGGGGAATTCTGGACAAGGACCCATTCATGCGTACAGACGCATCAGTAGCAGTTTGCTGAAGTATTAGTATTGATTACAATGTAAACCAAACATTCTTTTTCAGACGATTTTAATTATAAAATTTGTAAGTTGGAAAGCAATCAAAAGCTGTCAGTTTTAAATACTACTACTACTACTACTACTACTACTACTTATAATAATAATAATAATAATAATAATAATAATAATAATAATAATAATATTAACAACAACATTTAATAATAAAATTAAAACTGTCCAAATTTAATTAGCGAGTATCTGTTAGCATTCCTATCATCTATTTGTCTCTAGAGCCGTTCCTGTAATTCCACATTTCCTTTGTTCAAGAGGGAAGGTCAGAATCCGGGCTTGTAGGCATGACCTTTTATGGTAATAGAATTTGAAATTGATTGAGAATGGTATTTTATTGACACCAATAATAAAATCTGTTTATAAAAAAAAAAAAAATTTTTTTTTTTAAATCACGAGAAAAAAAAATGGCATATTTTAGAGCATATAATAAAGTAAAAAAGCAATAGGGAGAAGAAGAATTTTTCTTTTTGTACTAAGCGATTGCTCCTTTCTTTCTTTCTCTCTAGCGCTGTATGAGATAGATAGATAGAGAGAGAGAGAGAGAGAGAGAGAGAGAGAGAGAGAGAGAGAGAGAGTGTGTGTGTGTAAAAAATGGGTTATAAACGAGATTTTCCACACAGTTTAAAATAGATATATAAACGAAAAATTCAATAAGAGGTTAAAGATAAGAACATGCCATCTTTCTTGACAGAATTGTGTTTCAACTGGTTGCCATGGAGAGGAATGGCGCGATTGGCCCTGCCATGTGCAACTTTCTCAACAATCCGACACTCTTGACAACGCGCCACTCTGGGAACCAACGTATATCGACTTGGCTTTATAAGCGCCTATTGCCACTATCCGTGGAAACGCTTTGAGCCTGCTCTCGTCCTGCCAAGCCGCTAAGACATCTGATGAAATCTCCTGATAATTGCATGCTGGTTTCTGAAAAGAATCACGTTATCAATTACTTATTATTTGTCTACCCATGTTTCTTTCTATTTTTTTTTTATAAGTAAACTTATTTAATGCTTGTTGTTAAATTCCTGAAATTATATTAATGTTGGACATTTTCCCATTTTGATTAGTAATTCTAATAATAGCATGGGTGCCCGACGTTTCCCGGGTGTTTGGAGGTGTGTGTTGAACAAAAAGAAAGAAAGAAAGAAAAAAAAGTGGTAGTAGGCAGGCAGGCAGGCTCGAACCCGTGCTGCAAAGGCGGAAAAGAAAGTGAAAAAATAATCTGGTGTTTTACCTCTACTCCATGACGCGATCAGAAGTTCGGAACGTTAAAATTAGGCAAAGTCAATCCAACTGACGCGATGACTTGCAAAAATGGCTCGCAAAAAATGACCCCTCCTTGTAGAAAACTGCCCAGTTGAGAGTAAAGGAATTAATTCTTTTGGCCAATTTTTTGATATTTTTCGTCCAAGACGTTGAGCTTCAAAGTGATACTGATCTAGTGAAAATCCGTCGCCTCTTTCGAAAGTTTTAGACATACATACATACTTACATACATACATTTAAACAGACAGGTGAGATTTATATTAAAATAGCCTGGGTGCCTGGCATTGCCCGGGTGTTTGGAGGTGTGTTGAGCAACAAAAAGTAATAAAATTGTAGTAGGCAGGCAGGCTCGAACCCGTGACAGGAAGGCAGAAAAGAAAGTGGAGGTGTGTGTAAGGGTGTTGGTTGAGCAAAGAAGTTAAATTGCGAGCGTAAAAAAAAAATAGGAGTAATAAGCAAGCTCAAACCCGTAATGTGCCAGAGGAAAAAAACAAACGCTCTTATTGATGCGCCTTTTATCCGACATCGTTTACACAAGATTTGAATGACTTGCAAAAAATGCCAGTGAAAAAAAGCGATCCCTCCTTGTAGAAAACTGCCCAACTGAGGGTGGAGGAATTAATGTTTTTGGCCAATTTTTCTATATTTTTCATCCGAAGGTCGAACTTCAAAAGGATACCTATCCATTGCCTCTGTTGAAAGTTTTAGACATACATACATACATACATACATACATACACACATTTCAACAGACAGGTGAGATTTATATTATAGATTTGTTATATTTTTTTTAATTTTTGACCACTAGCGAGGGTCCCCGGCGTTGCTAGGGTGAAAAGAAAAAAAAAAAAAGGAAAAAAAGTCTTGGGAGGGAGGTAAGCTCGAACCCGAAGCCTTGAGGTGAATAGCCTGATGACTTAGCACGACGCTACGAGGGCAGGGAATTGAGAACAGCTAAAAATAAACGTTTAAAAAAGCAAGTGGTTGAACGTCAACGTGTGGTTTTCTAGGTCAAACATCACACCATAGCAATAGTAGTAGAGAACATGAAATCACAGCGCGAATTTTGTAACATAAAGGTCGCTGAAATTCGTAAATCAGACATATTATAATCTAGACAGTATATAAAAAGTTCTAAGAAACAATGACCACTCTGAGCGCCCCCTGCCCCTGAAAAAACGTTTGGCAGACATACGAAAAAAATGCACACACAAACACGCACACATTTTCGCTTTTATATGATAGATTATATTGCAGTTGGATACCTAAATCAATAGACTGCAGCACACCAGGCAACAATGACAGCACGCCACTGGAGATTATATTTATAAACTAGACTTTTTGTCTGTTAAATCGAGCAAAAGTTATAGCCCATTTACATGACTGCTTTATGCTAAACTGATGGTGGAATGCGATTAAACTTGTGCCCATTTTTGCATTAAATACTAACCCCTTCCTGTGCATCAGAGTAATACCTTAATACTCAGTTCGCTGCATCTTATCATAGCAAAAGTTCCATACAAAATTTCAGCCAGATCCGTCCTGTAGTTTCCAGGAAAAATTGGAACAGAGAGAGAGAGAGAGAGAGAGAGAGAGAGAGAGAGAGAGAGAGAGAGAGAGAGAGAGAGAGAGAGTGACAAATTAAGAAATATAATTTGGCTTTAAAAAAATCCTCAAAGCTGTCTAACTTTAATGGAATGTGTTCTGATGAACTCATAGTACTTGTGCCCCCCCCCGGTATACATACCTACTGACTGACCTGACAAGCAGCAATACTTTCACGGTAGATGATGAAAAGCTTTCTACTCTAATAGTTTCTTCCTTCAAACTGCTAGATTTTAGATTTCAGAATTCCTTTCCTGTTTCCTGCTTCTCTGACTGTACTAATCTGCAGACGTTTAAATGTAATGTGAACAGACAGCTTGCTGCTGAAATGTTTAACGATCAATTCCAAAATATGAAGAAATTATAGTTTCAAAAAGTTGGTGATTACTTTTCTATATTAATTTAACTCTGGTTAAATTTTCATTACTAATGATTACTATATTGACCAATTTCTACTGTACACTCTTTAACCCTTATCCTTGAGTGGCCTCTGGGCCTTGATAATGTGGTGATGCCTTTGTAAAAAAAAAAAAAGACCTCAAATCGTAGCCTTTTACGCTCAATATTAGTTTGGAGTGAAAAGAATAAAAGGATTAAAAAAAAAAAACAAGAAACAAAAAACCGAAGACCTGGCCAGAGATAGGTTGGTTTGAAAATCAATTTCTCAGAACCGTCCAACACATGGCAGCATTAAAAACGGACGTTAATCTGAAGGAGATGATGATGATGATGATGATGATGATGATGATGATGATGATGATGATGATTCATGTGTAAACATTGTCCCAGTTAATAGTAGAGAAGTATGTTGATGGGAGATCAGCCCCAAACCGCTCACCTTTGATGGAATATCTCGAACACAATGTCTTAATCTGATTTTGATTCCCACTGGGCACTCTATAAAATTGACCCCGTGACAGACTTAGTCTTTTGTAGATATTCATTTCCTTCGATTTCTTGCGAAGTCAATTGAAATGGACAGCATATCAGAAAAGATGACAACGGCTGAAATGAGTGCAAAGCGCGGACAAAGTAAAATGGTGTTCGGACACAGGTGAAAGACAAACGCGTATGGCATTGCGCCAGTGGTTTCGAGGTCCTTGCTATCATATATATATATATATATATATATATATATATATATATATATATATATATATATAGGTCATTAATCGATAGAAATCATTGTTCGTTGGATAATGTCCAGCAAAAAAAAAGGCAAGGAATCGTTTAAGGTTGCTTTTGTGCACGTGCGGAAAGAGTTGTTCTGAAGTGAAATAGCAACGGATATTCTTAGGATGATATCAATTGGACAACACGGACGTTTAACGATCAAAATGAGATTTCAAACTGAAGTATCACTGACAGACCAACAGGCGGATAGAGTCCCTACTTTAGGTACATGGATGAATATGAAAATGATTTCATACTTAAGCACGAGCAAAAAATAAGTTACAAATTATATATATATATATATATATATATATATATATAATTAAAAAGATATATATGTTTTTTTCATCAGACCTTACAGAAATGATTGTTATTATTTGGAAGAAGGGTTTTAAAGGAAATGACGAGGCTGCTGGATCGTAAAAATGATCCAACATCCGAAACATATGTAACCAAACAGATAAAACGGTAATAAAAAAATAAAACACATATTTGCTCCGCAATAGTATTGAGCACTCTCTTCAGGTTTTTACTAATTACCAGTTTTTCCAATATATATATATACATATATATATATATATATATATATATATATATATATATATATATATATATATATATATATAATTAAAAAGAGCGAAGTATTATTTTTATCAATTTAGGTAAACAAAATTATCATAAGCCGCTACAATAAATTAGTTTCAGTCTTAAACTATATCATCAGCCGACAAGAGACTTGTACATATATATATATATATATATATATATATATATATATATATATATGTATGTGTGTGTGTGTGTGTGTGTTTGTGTGTGTGTGTGTGTGTGTGTATACTAGCAAAAGTACCCATCGTTGACTGGGTTCAAAAACAGCCTACAGAAAATGGACTCTGATTTATGAAAGTATGATAGGTTATGAAAAGGAAGGGTTATAAATTTTGGTTGAATTTGGGGGTATCAAAACCCAAGCAAAATATGATGAAAGTAAAAATAAAATAAATAAACCCCATAATTTATTATACCATCCCTGTTCACACTGAAACACTTATCACAATATTCTGTGGATCTATATTAAAAAACCTTGTTATACTTTGTGACATATTTCCATTCTATGGAGGCCAGGCGCGAACGAACACCCCATAATTTTATTATACCATATTTCTTCAAACTGAAAAATAACTATCAAAGTATACTTACGCAGATAGATATGAAAAGTATTTATTAAAATTTGTGCCTATTTCTATTCTATGGAGGCCAGGCGCGAACACATACCACACAATTTTATTATACCATCCGTATTTAAGTTAAAATATACTTATCAAAGTATTCTTATGTACATCTATATGAAAATTTTTTTAATTTTTTAATTTTTTATTTCCATACTTTGTGGAACAGGCGCGAACGCAAACCCCACAATTTTAATGAACCACCGTTCTACAGGATCAAACATAAACATTCCTGTGTCTCGATACATCTTCTATCATTATATTAATCATTTTTTTGAAATAGTCAACCATATAGGAGCCTATTCGTGACCACACACACACACACACATTTATCTCTCTCTCTCTCTCTCTCTCTCTCTCTCTCTCTCTCTCTCTACATATATATATATATATATTCACCAGAGCCATGTTAGCGTAGCAGAGCTTATGACGTGCACATAGGGATGATTAGATGGAGAGAAGCTATATATGACGCTAGAGCATGTATGTGCTTTTAACACACGCCCACACCAATCCCAGTTGACAATGATGTCAAACAAGGTGATATTCCTGCCCCTACTCTGTTCTCTATATATTTTGCAGTTCTACTTGGTTATGCGTTTCGGGATTGTGATAAGTGTCATGCTAAAATTTTGAACCACAGGTTGCATTTATAATCTTAGAAGGTTTATTGCTAGAACCAAGCTGCATCATGTCTTGGTCAAGGAGTTACTGTATGCAGACGATGCTGTTTTTTTTGTCACACACTGAGGCTGATATGCAGAATATAATGGATAGTTTTGCTGACTCTTGCACTGCCTTTGGTCTAAGGATCAGTTTGTCTAAAACAAAGGCGATGTTCACTCCTGCACCAGGTCAGTCATATGTGGAGCCAAACATCATGGTCTATGGTGCTAGACTAAGAGTAGTTGATTTGTTTGTCTACTTTGGTAATTCCCTGTCAAAGGATGGCTCTCTTGATACTGAAATCCGCAGACGAATTCAGAAGGCATCTGTAGCTTTTAAAAGGTTGGAGAATAGAATGTGGTCTGATCATGGCATCACAGAGAGGACTAGGATCCGCGTTTACAAGACCTGTGTGCTAACCACACTATTGTATTCATCGGAGACATGGACATTGCATCAAAGGCACATTAAATGGCTTGAACGATTTCACCAAAAATGCTTGAGACATATCTTAAACATCAAGTGGCAAGCAGAAGTACCCGATACTGAGGTCCTTGTGAGAGCATGTTGCTCTAGTGTTGAGACCTTTGTAATCAGATCTCACATGCGTTGGGTGGGCCACCTGATTCGAATGAAAGATTGTAGGTTGCCCAAACAAATTTTTTATGGGGAGCAGGAAAATGGCATGCGCCCTCAACACAAGCCTAGGAAGAGGTTCAGAGACTCTACAAAGAATAATTTTAAAGTCTTATAAATTGACATCGACACATGGGAAAAACTTACTCTGCAAAGGCCGAAGTAGTGAAAGCTTGTACGTGAAAGTTGTGATGCTCTAAAGAAAAGAACGCAGGCCCACAACAATCTGAAGCGAGAGCTTCACAAAGGTTTAATTGATGGTCTTAACCATGACACACAGAGCTGGAAATTCGACACTTGTGAGCGAGTGCTTTTGTTAAAAGCTGGCTAAGTCAACCAAATTTGCACAAAACTCCTGTTCAGGTCAACTTTGCACCTATTAGTCTGAACCAAACGGTCTGTTTAATATGCAGCAAAGTTTGCAAGTCTACTGCCGGTTTAAGAAGACATGCAATTGTTCATAGGAATACCCTTCAACCTCAAGAGGAAGTCAGCTCAGTGGAAATTTCTCACTTTGTATATCACATCTGCTTCAAGATGTGAAAATCTGTGGCGGGAGTGCAGAGTCATCTGAGACTGCATGGACGACAAGATTGGGAGAACTTAATGTGACGACGATCATCTGGAAAGATGCAGCAATCATCATATATAGGTGAATATGTTTTACGCATCCAAAAATATAAAATATGGTCAACTGTCAGGAAAATTGTAACAACTTAGGATATTTGGTGTATCTTAAATATTATGTGACTAAACTCTCTGCTTGGTAATATGCTTTTTACCTGACAACACCAGGTATGTACAACTAGTATATATATATATATATATATATATATATATATATATATATATATATATACACCCAAAACATCTGGAATTAATAGAGGGGAGACTAAAACTTGCTGCTCTGGTTTCAAATGATCTTAAATAACAGCAAGGGGAGACTTGATTCCAAATATTTCTCATATGTTATATCTCTCCTCTTTTGGAAATAGGTACGATTATGAATATCTCCAGTATCAAACTCTCCTTATACATTGTGAAAGTATGAAAACCAAAGAGGGGAGATATAACATATAAGAAATATTTGAAATCAAGTCTCCCCTTGCTGTTATTTCAGATCATTTGAAATCATAGCAGCAAATTTTAGTCTCCCCTGCATCAAGGCCAGAGGTTTTGGAGAAATATCAGATATTTTGTAATTCCTATGCAAAACTAGGAAAAACAAATGACTTTTATTGAAACATTGATAAAGGTGCAGTATCTTTCCACTCTTAAAAAATCCTTTAAAATTACCACTATTAAAGGTTTTCGATGGTGCTGAAAATGAAAATAACGTTTAAAATTCTATGAATGAGTAGTTTCCAAAATATGAAGAAATTATAGTTTCAAAAAGTTAGTGATCACTTTTCTATATTAATTTAACATAAAATGAACACCCACTTAATAGCCACCTCTTTTTGTTGGGGGCGTCTAGTATTTTTTTTTTTTAGGGGTGGTGCTTATTTGGTAATTGTGGTCTGGTAGACCAACACAAACCTACCTTTACAAACTTATTTATAGGTTTGTGGGTGTGCTGAAAACGAATATTGCATTTCAATTTTTCGCAAATAAGTGTTTATCCAGGTATTAAGCAACGTAATTCTTAATGTTTTAAGTAATGGTCATTGTTGTACATGCAAGCACGCATACCTTAATACCCGGAAAATATTTATTTACAGAAAATTTAAATGCAATATCCATTTTCATCAAACCAGAAAACCTACAGAAAACAAGTTCCTTAAAGTGGGTTTTGCGTTGGTCTACCAGGCCACAATAAAAACCACCCTTAAAAAAAAATAATAGACCCCCCTCACCTAAAAAGGTTGTTGCTCACTTTATGTTAAATTAATATAGAAAAGCCATTTCCCAGTTTTTGAAACTATAAATTCTGCATATCTTGGACACTACTCGTTTTCTGGAATTTTAAACGTTATTTTCGTTTTCAGCAGCCTCCAAAACTTACAATAGTGGTAATTTTAAAGGACTTTTTAAAGGTGGAAATATACTGCACCTTTATCAAAACATTTTATGGTTTTAAAAAGTGCCAAAAATAGGCTCTGAATGATAGATGGTCCCCTTAATGTGCGACCTTAAGGGAAAATATCACAATTCAGGTCATTACCTTTCCAATGAGTCTTCTTTTGTTAAATTCTGATCAATAGTCGCTGAGATTTGGAACATATAATATTTTCAAAAAACGTAATATATATATATATATATATATATATATATATATATATATATATCTACATTTGTCTTTACATAAGCAGTAGTTTGTTGCTACACAGTCATGAGCATGTTTCGGTCTACCAGTATTTACCAACTAGAGAAGGGTTGTTGCCTGATGAGGTCTCTAGTTGGTAAATACTGGTAGACCGAAACATGCTCATGACTGTGTAGCAACAAACTACTGCTTATGTAAAGACAAACGTAACTTGCTCTACTTCTGTATTGAGCACTCTCGTATGAACCTCGTTATATTTCACTGGTTAACCTACCTTTGGAAAATAGCAACCTCAAATTATATACATACTAGCGGGGGTACCCGGCGTTGCCCGAGTGTTTGTTTCCGGGACGGGGGGGGGAGTTTAAAAAAATGTTATGGTAGGTAAGTAGGAAGGATCAAACCCGGAGTCATGAGTAAAAGTAGGAAAATAAAGTGTGAAAAAAAACAAAAAAAAAACATCTGCCACGTTAACAGTTCGGCCACCAAGAAAAGTCCATTCCAATTGTTTAGGAAAAAAAACAAAAAAAAAACGACTACGGTAGGTCGGCGCAAACGTGAAAATATAATGTGAATTGTCCAGCACGATAACCACTACGCCACAGAGCACTGCAGCTTAGTTTAGTGATTTTAAATAACTTCACATGAAAGAACTAAGAAGCCAAACCGGTGTTCTCTTCTCAACTGTTCCTTGTGAACGATCCCCAAACGGTGTTAAGTGGTGGCAGGGGGAGGAGGAATTTATTAGAGAGAAAATATTTTACCACTTCCATTGATCTTAACCGATTTTGGCCGTGACTTCTCAGCAGAAAAAGTATAGAAATCTAAGATTATTGAGGAATTTGAGAAATAATAAGCCTATAACACACCTCAGATATTGTTCTGCCGTTTGTGCATATTATATTTGCATGAAATATCTTGATTTTTAATCCTATTAAGGTCAAAATCCGCGGGAAAAAATGAGTTCATTTAATTTATATAGAGAGAGAAGAGAAGAGAAGATATATATATATATATATATATATATGGAAAACTACTTCTGTTGTACCAGTATTCAAGAATTCTGGCGAAAGGACAGACCCATCAAATTATCGCCCCATTAGCCTCCTCCCACTTTTTGCCAAAATATTTGAGACCATAATTAACCATGCTCTAGTCCATCATCTTACAGATGCTAAACTACTGACTGACAAACAATATGGATTTAGACAAGCCCGTTCCACAGCAGACATCCTCACCGTGATCTCTGAACGTATATACCAATCACTGGACAAAGCGGGGGAAGGCAGAGCGGTAGCTCTAGATATATCTAAGGCTTTTGACAGGGTATGGCATGAGGGTCTCCTCAGGAAGATTAGATCTTACGGTATCACTGGTAGAATACTTAACATAATTAAATCCTTCTTAGATAAGAGAAAAATCCAGGTAGTCCTCGACGGTCGCACATCTAAACAATATGATATAAATGCGGGAGTGCCCCAGGGTTCTATCCTTGGACCTCTATTGTTCCTGATATTCATAAATGACCTCCCCGACAACATTGCCTCTGAGATGGGTATATATGCTGATGACACTACACTCTATGGCAGACACGACAGGAAGACGAATGAACACATTTCTAAAGAAATGGCAGAAACACTAGAGGAAGACCTCCAATCTGTAGTGGAATGGGGACAAAAGTGGTTGGTCGCGTTCAATGCTGCCAAGACTAAACTAGTTTCATTCAATAATTACAAGAAACCCTCTCTACCACCAATAGCAATGGCCAACGACCCTTTATCTGAGAGTCCATCTTTCAAACTCCTTGGCCTAACGTTCACAGGAAACATGAGTTGGAACAATTACATTGAAGGCATTGCCAGGGCCGCTGCAAGAAAGGTAGGCTCTCTCTACCGTGCTAGAAAACTACTAACACCCGAAAGTATCCTGTACCTCTATAAGGCCACCATTCGCCCATGTATGGAGTATTGCTGCCACATCTGGGCTGGTGCATCTGCTACTAGTCTCTCGCTCCTTGACAAGGTTCAAAAGAGAGTCGCAAATCTGATAGGCCCTGAACTGGCATCTAAGCTTCAGCCTCTGTCCCATCGACGAAATGTTGCATCCCTCTGCCTGTTCTACAAGTATTTTAGTGGTGAATGCTCTGATGAAATGCAATCACTTGTGCCCCCACGACGCGAGCACCCTCGACAAACCCGACAGGCTACTAGATCCCACCCCCACACTGTAGAGGTCCCTAGATGTAAAAGATCTTTTTACTCCAATAGTTTCTTCCCCAGAACCGCAAGACTCTGGAATTCCATTCCAGGTCCCTGCTTCCCCAACAGTACTGACGTGCAGAAGTTCAAGTGTAACGTGAACCGACACCTTGCTGCCCAAATCCCTACATAGTACCCCAGTAGTTGTTGCCCCTGATAGTAGCCCCCTACACCAAAGTGGCAATTTGCCTTGTTTGGGGTGAAAATGTAATAAAAAAAAAAAAAAAAAAATATATATATATATATATATATATATATATACTAGTAGCCTAATTGAATATTGAAATGCTCATATCTTTAGTTTTGTGGGACGAAACTACATGAAAATTTTCAGTTTTTTTGAAGATTATAATACTATTCTATAGTTAAAATTTTATAACAATTGATAAAAAAAACAACTATATTTTCAAACCAATCAAATATGGCCAAATTTTCCTACATATATATATATATATATATATATACATATATATATATATATATTATTCATTGAACTTTTGAATAGTCAAGTCGCTGCCTGATGATATCTGTTGTTTGATTGAAACAAGTGGCTATTTGTAGCAGCGGGATGTGAGCATGTTTATATAACAATAAACAAGTATTATCAGCTCTTTTTATTGAGCACTATCTAACAACCTCGTTGAATTCATTAGTCCATTACTTTTGAATATAAAAAAACCCGAGTATATATATATATATATATATATATATATATATATATATATATATATATATATATATGTATATCGTGTCCTAGTAGGCTAGCTTCAGTTTTGTTGCTTTGGGATGAAGTTTGCTTAGTTTTTTTTTTTTTTTTGCTTGGTTGTCTCCTCTGTGGTCTTGCCAGGCCACTAATACATATATATTGAAATACCATGGATCATTTAGGTGAATGAAAATAATGGTTTCTATGTAGCTTAAAGCAAGATTCTTCTGAAAAAGAAATTGGATCCTTTCGATTGTCAATATCAGAAAATATGTCTACAAAAAAAAATAATAATTACATTTAAATACGATATAACTTCTCTCCCTTTAAGTAGTAGTTTTAGTGACTCAGTAGAACAGTCCACGAGTTTAACTACATCTTGCCACACTGATGAGTCGTACATGACTAAACAGTTGTGTGTGAAAAACCATATATATATATATAAGTAAATAATAAGAAGAACGGAGCTGTAAAGTAGAAATTTACAAAAAGTTTTTATTATTCGGCAGAATACTCCAAAGCTGATAGCTAGGTGCTCCTTAATCCGCAAAGTTTCAAAGAAACTTTCAAGGAGCACCTAGTTACCAGCTTTGGAGTATTCTGCCGAATAATAAAAACTTTTTGTAAATTTCTACTTTACAGCTCCGTTCTTCTTATTATTGATTGTAAGCTCTACTATCTTCAGTGAATTATTGAGCTTTTTCATTTGATTGGAATTAAGATATAAATAACTATATTTATATTTGCTTTTGGAATTTGCTTTTTCCTTGATTAGTAAATTCTCCCTCAAAGCTTTTCTTCCTATATATATATATATATATATATATATATATATATATATATATATATATATGCCTTTTAGTTTTTATTCCGCCCAAATGGATCATATATATATAGTAGCTATAGTAATGCCTTCTCTTTTTTTTATTCCGCTCGAATGGAATTAGGAGATAACTCGTCAATCTAAAAACGAAAAGAGCAGCTGATGGAATCTTCTGCTGCCATGTCTTCAGTACGACTAAACTACAACTCAATAACAATGCCAAAGCAAAAAAAAAAAAAAATTGGAAGAAAGAGAAAGGTACTGCCACTTATTGAGGCAACTAATTAAAACGTGGCAATGAGAGACAACGGTCAATCGGTTCTCTATATACTGTTATGAAAGTTTTATTATGCTCTCAATGTAACGTTTGTGGTGACTTAATCGGAAGTGATTCCTACAAACCCCAAAAAGCACACGACTATTATTGCGTACACCCTTTCTTCTTTCCTTATTTCCTTTTAGAATTCACACTTTCATCACTCCCCAAAGCAAGAAAGTTTTAACATGAATGTGTGAACTCAAAAATACGAGGTGCCTTCAATAAGTTTCCAGACTTTTTTTTTTTGTATAGGCACTTTTATTGATAGTACACACATGAAACTCTAATCCCCTTCGAAGTAATCTCCTCCAGCTGCAATGCACTTGTTGTACCGTTCCAACAACTTCTGGAAGACCTTGTGGAAGTCCTCTTGTGTGAACGTGTCAATAACCTCCGTGGCAGCCTCCTGCATCTCCTCAATTGTGTCATAACGAGAGCATCTAAGGTTTTCCTTGAGCTTAGGGAATAACCATAGGTCACAGGGACAAAGGTCTGGACTATAGGGATGGTGAGAAACTGTTTTGATTCCCATCTTGGGCAAATAGTCTATGAAAAAGATGGAGTTGCAGACTAGTGCATTGTCCTGGTGGAAACGTTACTGACGCAATTTGAAGAGTGATGGCCTCTTCCAATGGGATCTCTTCCTGAATTCCTTTAAAACCTCAGCATAGTATTCCTTGTTGTCCGTCTGTCCAGTGGGAATCCAGTGCATGTATATCATGCCCGTGCTCTTAAAAAAAAATGACCATCATAAGTTTCTGGGTGGATTTGCTCTGTCTGACATTCTTGGGTCTGGGAAAGCCAGTATGTTTCCACTGGGAACTCTGTCTCCTGGTCTCCGAGTCATAGAAGTAGATCCAGTTTTCATCACAGGTCACCAAAGCATCAAGAACTGTGTAATCTGAATTGATCAGCCCGACCATCTTCCTGTTATCATGACAACGTCTTTTTTTCTGATCTTCTTTGAGCACCCTTGCGACAAACTTCATACAAATCTTCCACATCTTCAGTTTCTCACGAATAATTGTGCATACAGTTCCCACACTGACATCAAACTGTGCATTCATTGCCTCTATAGACACACAACAATCTTTATCCATGAAATTCTTTATTTGGCCAATCAACTCTAATGTTCTGATTTCCTTACTCCTCCCATCACCTCATCATCTATCACAGACGACATTCTCTTATGCCACTCAAAACTGATGCTCGATTCATGCAAGATAGTCCAAAAGCAGTCTGAAGTATTCCATACGTTTCTGTAACATTTTTCCAAGTTTAAAACAGAATTTTATTGTATATCGTTCTCCTAAAGTGTCCTCACATCCAGATTGCATTTTGGAAATTCTTCAGCTGTGACAATCTGGCTTTAGTAAGATGTATTCCAATTCCTGCTGTAGTTGTTCATTCGAACCTGAAATCATAACAGTTGGTCAGTCATCTCATAAGATGTATAGCAATAACATACTGAACTTTCAAGAGTCTACGATAATTTTAAATGCCTGTACAAAAAGTCTGGAAACTTATAGAAAACACATCGCATTTCTAGCAAAAATTATTCAGAATTTACCAGCCGAACTTGCATAAAGAAACCTAACGGTAACGCACGCACATACACAATGCCACGCTGCCAAATACTAGAATGCATACATATTCATACAACGAACATTTTGACTTGTAATTAATATTCACTCAACTTCCTTACCCAAACATGTGTTAAACATTTGCTAACATGAAAATAACTTTGATATTTTTATTTCTTACACAAAAATGTTTTCTTATAAACTTTCGCATTTCTCATTTTTGTGCGTTCATAAAACTCTGTGTTTCAGGTAGTCATTGCTCTCTGGTGACCATTCTATTATTTCAATGTTTCCTTTTATTTTTTGTTTTATTACGCATACCTGTTTATATATGTTCATTTTCTTCCTTTATTTAAAATAATGTTTTTTTTTTTTTTACCCCAACTCATATTAAATGTCGGTGTTGTTCTTGGCTATACACAAAGACGCTCCAGTAAGGCCTGTATCAAATCCATGGACCACGGCACAACGTTATGCATAGACAAAATATATTTCTGCCTTTTCGTTGTTTCAAAACGAACGGTCGTCTGTTTTCGCTCCCCTCCCTCTGCCCACTTAAATTTTATTGGTCGAAAAAATGCAAGTCAAAATCCGGCAGCAGAATAATGTTTTTCTTTATAATTGCTTCCATTATTTCAGTGAAAAAGAAAAGAAAATATTAACATCCCTATGACTACTAACGCTGTTACGACTGAGAGACGTCACTATTCATTAAGCCAACGACTTACAAGGTGCCAATGTGATGGCGGTGGTTTGGAGAGAGCTACAAATATAATGATTTGTGTTTAATAAAATCGTTCTTTCAGTGTTTCTGATGAAGTTTATTTTTTTTACTATTGAATCACCACCTATGCCACCCAAGATCAAGTATTAATGAGATGGATAGATTGTGAGTTTTATAATGATGAGCATTATGAGAGGATTTAAAATAATGGACAGAATGAACAAAATTTGATTTTTTATGGAAATCCTTTTAAACAAGGCAGGAAATCACTTGATGTAAGGAACTGAAAAAAAAAAGTCAAGATCAGAAATTGACCAACGATAAGTTGCAGATAAAATCCGACCCAGAAAACAGCAATTCTTTCTCCTTTTTCATTGAATGTGAGAACTAAGGGATAAAATCATCATCATCAGCAGCAGCGACCTTGCTGTTTTAACAGCATCGGCGACCATAACACTCCAAATTGTAGAGCCATGGTAATCTCGGGAAGACATGTAAAGACCGTACATGCAGCGCCTAGTCTTCCCAAATGGTTATCCATCTGGTACTGGCCAGACTCATCGCTGTTTTAAATCTGGTGATCTGACGAGAATCGTTGTGTCAACGTTATTGTGCCGTATAGGGATAAAATAAGGAAATTGATAACTTATAAGGACGGATTATGATAAGTATTTGTTGACACTGAATTGGAAGACGACCATGTCGCATTTTGCAGGGAAGCAATACTGTGGCAACGTGAACCATAGGTTGGAAGCTTTTAAAAAGAAAGCGTTTATGGAAATTCCATTTGATGCTAGACACTAGAGAATGAAAAGAAAGTTCTTTGGAGCTATGGGAAGTAGGCGAGAATGTCTTCTACTGTATCAACGAATTAACAAATAAATTCGTCTTGGAAAGAAAGAAAAAAAAAGCTTACACAGTTAAAAATAAATTCTCAAAATGTCTGACAAGTCAGCAGCAACAGACCATTATTTGTGCGAATTCAGAAATTAAAAAAAATACTTTTGTTTCACTAAATCATCAGAACATTGATTCCATTCTGATCAATTAGGATTCTTTGCCGATTGGAGAAACTGCACATTGTTTGAAAAAGTTTCTTTTTTCATCCTTTTTTCCTTTAATTTCCTATTTTCGTTGTAATTTTTTCGACATTTTTCTCCTTTTTTCTTCAACTGTTTTCCAGACATTTTTATTCTCCATTTTGTTGCAAAAATTTGTTTGTTCGTCTGCTTCATTTTTTACTTTATTTTTAAATTTAATTTAATTTTTTTTTCTTAATGTTTAATTGTTTTACTTTTTAGATGCTTTTTCGTATCTATATATTCCAGTAGATTAGTCTGCCATGCTTACGTTCAAAAGAGCATTTTCTTTGGTCTGTTACGCTTAAAGAACGTTTTTATTATGTTTAATTCTGAAATAGCATTTCCGTTGGTCTGTCATACTTAAGTTCGGAGTAGGATTTCCGGTGGTTTGTCATGCTAAAGTTTGAAATAATATTTCTGTCAGTCTGTCACGCTTAGTTCAAAATAATATTTTCATTAGTTTGTCATGCTTAAAGTTCAATGTTCTCCTGAGCTGGCCTCTATTCTCTCCAACATTTATGACAAATGACTTGCCGAATCTTACTTCTCTGAAAGATTGCTGGAAGATTGCCTCTAGTTGATACAAACCCTGGTGAAAAAAACTGACCCGCAAAATTATCGCTCTATAAATCTATTTGCTTAAATATTTGAATCATTTTTCAGTCTAACGATTGTTCACAACATTGAATATGATAAACTCTTTTTTGATCATCAGTTTGATAATTCTGAAACGTATTATAATGTACATGTCGGAACGTATATACGATACACTGAATAAGACAGGGAAAAAAACTGAAGTACGTGGTCAAAACAAAACCATAAAATGTAAGATCAACATATATTCATATTATTTGGATTCTTCGGGCTACTGTCCTCATCTTGAGTGTTATTTTTACAACGTTTCGGTTGATGCAATCTCCGACGTTCTTCAGATGTATCTTGTCGAACTCGGGAAATCTTTCTGTCAAACTTTTGCATGGAGTTAATAAATTTAAAATAGCATTTCCGTTGGTATGCAAAATTAAATTTGAAATGGCTTTTCCGCTGGCATCCCCAATTAAATTAAAAATAGCATTTCTGTTGGTATGCAAAATTAAATTTGAAATAGCATTTCCGTTGGTATGCAAAATTAAATTGAAAATAGCATTTCTGTTGGTATACAAAATTAAATTTGAAATAGAATTTCCGTTGGTATGCACAATTAAATTTGAAATAGAATTTCCGTTGTTATGCACAATCAAATTAAAAAAAAAACATTTCCGTTGGTATGCATAATTAAATTGAAAATAGCATTTCTGTTGGTAACACAATTAAATTTGAAATAGCATTTCCGTTGGTATGCCCAATTAAATTGAAAATAGCATTTCTGTTCGTATGCAAAATTAAATTTGAAATAAAATTTCCGTTGGTATGCACAATTAAATTGAAAATAGCATTTCTGTTGGTATGCACAATCAAATTTGAAAAAGCATTTCCGTTGGTATGCATAATTAAATTTAAAATAGCATTTCTGTTGGTAGAACAATTAAATTTGAAATAGCATTTTCGTTGGTATGCCCAATTAAATTTAAAATAGAATTTCCGCTGGCATGCATAATTAAATTTGAAATAAAATTTCCGTTGGTATGCCCAATTAAATTTAAAATAGCATTTCTGTTGGTATGCCCAATTAAATTTAAAATAGCATTTCTGTTGGTATGCATAATTAAATCTAAAATAGCATTTCCGTCGGTATGCATAATCAAATTTTAAAAAAGCATTTCCGTCGGTCTGTGAATATTATATTTGAAATAGTATTTTCGTTGGTCTGTCACACAATTTCATCACTAAACATGTAGATTGATTGGACGCATCTTAAAAAAAACATTCTTTTCTTGTTTCCGCTTTTACTACTGCTGGCACTGATTACTATGTTAGCATAATAATAATAATAATAATAATAATAATAATAATAATAATAATAATAATAATAATAATTCTATCAATGAAAGAAAAGAAAACCTTTTTAGCTCCAATAATAATGAGCAATGCTAACGATTTATCATATCTATATTCGCAGAAAAGATCAATTCAGCCACCAATTACATGATGAAGCAGAAAAGAACAAAAGTTATTGAAACTCAGAAAATGAAACTTCTACGATCCATTCGAGCGAAATACTTTAACAAGACATTTACAACATTTGAAAAACGTTTGTACGATTAATAAAAACCATTGACATCCCACTTTTTCCGAGAGTGGCGGGGTGGATATTTATGAAGGATGTGCACTTGCCAAACCAAGTTCAATTCCACTTAGATTCCTTCTGTTCACATTCTATGAACGGGCGTTCCAGAGGTAATGCCTCCTTGTTTATTCCGGATAATGGACCAGAGGGATTGCAAATTGCGTTGTCATCATAACTGAACTGATCTGTGTCATCGTTCATTGCTGGCAAAAGTTCCTTGAGAATGGTGGTGACTATGTAGAAAAGTAAATTCTGAAGCATAAAAGGTCGCTCGTTTTAATGATACCGCCCCCGACTTCGTAGCTCTTTAACATTTTGAGTTAAAAAAATAGTAGGCATTACTTTTGGAACAATCCTCATAATAAGGCAGTGCATAATTTGTCTAAGGGATACCACTATGGCTTATGGGATCGACTATACTATTGGATCTAATAATTTACTCACTAACGTTATTGGCAAAGTTATGAACAAATATAAGTAAAAATAATCATAGTGCGATACTGTTGCAATATTAGGCTATGGTATGTTTCTCTCCCAAACTAAGAAATGTGACACAAGGGCCAGAAAGTTTGAGAGAAAATTCAGCGTTCCCAAGGAGGAGCACTCTGCTCTGCAAAACGTGTCTGGGCAGTCCTGTCAGCATTCCCCGGTAGGGGCGCCTCAGTTGATTAGCAATAAACTAACTCCTTCTCTAAGAGAGAGGGAAAAGCCTGGGATGGTGGACCTCCTAGAACTGCGCAGGATCAGCATCATACTGCAATCAATGGGCAAATGCAATTACAGAAATGGTCTCTAGATTTTGGTGCCAAGGTAAAACAAAAAAACAAAAACAAAAACAAAAAAAAACTCAGCCATGCTGAGGCGCAAGCATAATAGAGCATGATCATAAATATTTGGACGATTATATTTATAGCCAGGGATGATAAAAAACGAACCCATAAAATATCAGAATAGTTTTATAAAATATTAGCATTTCAGCCCGGCGTTGCCCGGACAGACAGACACGTTCACTTTCATAGATATACTAGTATCGGTGCCCGGCGTTGCCTGGGTGTTTGGAGGTGTATGCTGAGAATCCCTCCCCCAAAAAAACCCTATTATGACCCCTTAAAATTTATTGTTTAAGGCTCAAATCGAGTCATTAAGTTAGATCCATGTTTAAGGAACCTATATCTAAAATTTCAAGTGTTTAGACGCAAAATTGTCGGAGGAGTTTGGTAGAGTTCTCAAAGGTCAAATCGTTGAACTTTGACCCCTTAACAGCCAAATTTCTGGCCGAAAACCGATCACATAGATTTTCCCAAATCTCAGTACCCTGTATATCAAATTTCGAGTCTGTAAACTAAAAATTTACAGTTATTGCGTAGGAAAATGTACACAGACAGACACACACGCACGTTCACTTTTATAAATATATAGATAGATAGATTTGTTTAACAAAAATATATACGTATACATAAATATATATGGAAACAATTTTGTGTTTACTATAAACTTTTTTCGCAAATATTATGCAAGTATAAATCATGTAGAATATCTGCATGAATATAATTACACGTAATAGTTAACTAAAGATGATTATCCCATTAGAAAACCGAAGCAACTAATAGGGAATTAATTAAAATGAGTGTTTAAAAGAATATGCAAATTAGCTAGATCGTTTGCTAGTGAATGCAATTCCACAACCAAGATATAAGAAAATTGTATTTTCTTTTTAAATAAATAGAAAAGAGGGGTTTTAATATGAATATCGATAAACACAAAAGAAAACCGAATTCATAGTAGTATAGATAGAGAGATAGATATTGAATCTCTTTGAATTCTGCCGCCATAGCTTTTTGTCTTCATATGAGAAAGGAACAATACTCTATTAATCCTGACTGTCTTAATACTACCATTTTTTAGTGTTGCAGGCAGTGCAAATGCCAAACCAAGTTCAAGTTAAGTTAGACTCATTCCGTTCACTTATTAATAAGGTGATGCATATTTCACCTAATGGATACCATTGTAGCCTATGGAATTGGCTATACTGATCTCGAATCCTATCGGATCTAATAATTCCTGCAATACGTCCTGCATTATCAGCCAAGCTCCAACCTCTGCCACAATGTTGCCTTCCTGTGCCTGTTTTACAAGTACTTTAATGGAAGATGCTCTGATGAACTCATAGCACATGTACTCCTCGACATAGATACTCCTAACAAGCAGCAACATCCCACCCCTTCATTATTAAGGTCTCTAGATGCCGGAAAGCTTTCTACTCCTATAGTTTTTTCGCTCAGACTTCTAGTTTTGTACTGATTTTTATTCATTGATTAATTTATTAAATTGTTAGGCGGAAGTACCAAATAGTCAACAAAGGCCGCTCTCTATGTTAAGAATGTCTTTCTAAATAATCTTCTGCAGTCTAAGGACTGTGCTAAAATAAGAAAGTCATAACGTACTTTCACCTAACAATTTTATAAATAAATTAATAAATTTGGGAAACTGGAGCGCTCACCTGAAGTTATATTACAGATGAAGTTTAATATCAGAAACTAAATTTGACTGAACACCGTTTGCTGCTGATTTTGAGTTGAGTACTCTTCTGGTTTGCCTAATTTATTCATTGAAAAATTTATTATTTTTTGGTCCCCTGACAAAAGGACGGTGGACCTGTAAATTCACCCTTGTCCGTTCGTCTGTCCACACTTTTCTCAATAACTACACCTTGGAAGTTTTTGGAATTTTGCACAAACATTAAACATGATACGAGTAAAAAAGTAACAGAACGGATTTTCTGAGAAAACTCCAGTTGCCCCCCATCCTCCCAGGGGTGCCTTTCGGATCAAAATGGCTAAAATTGACACTTTTGTGCTTATTAAAATAAGGATCTGTCACGTGTGTCGAAAGTTTTTTACAGACGTACACACACATACACACATTTTTCCCTTTATATATATAGATAGAAGATAAATAATTTTCTAGATATATAGATAACTACCTCATTACCTCCTGACCTGCATCTCATTACTAGATCATAATTCCTATTCACTGTGTTGCTTCTGTGATCTTATTGCAATGAGGTGGATGAACAGTTAATTGAATGATGAAGAATATTATGAGAGGACTGAAATTGATGAATGCAACGAACAGTCTGGTCATGAGGATGGCTTATGACAAGTATTTGTTGATGTTGATTTCAAAGACGACCATAATGTAGGCTGAAGGGAAACAAGCTCGAAACTTTACTCTTACTCTCTTCTTCTTCTTTCACTCATTTTTTTATTTTACACTGTTGACTATTTATTCTGTGTTCAGAAATTCCATATCTAGACTGATGCATCATTTACTAGTGTCTCACTGTTAGACAGGGTCTAAAAAAAAAACAGAATCTAAAATTTAATAGGTACTGCACCATTGGCCAAGTTCTAACCTCTGTCCCATCACCACAATGTTGCATCCCTGTACCTGTTTTTACAAGTTTTGCATCTGAATGTGCTTTGATGAACTCACAGCATGTGTGCCCCCCTGACGTACATACTCCTGACTAACCCCACAAGCAGCAAAATCCCACCCCTTTCACAGTTGAGGTGCCTAGATACTGAAAAGTCTTCTACTCTAATGGTTTCTTACTTCAAACTCCTAGACTTTGAAATCCCCTCTCTGTTTCCTGCTTTTCATTACTGTACTTACCTGCACAAGTTTAATTGTAATGTGAACAGATATCTCTCTGCTCAACTCCCCACATTTCCTTGTTAGACATGATCCCAAATAGTAGCCCCTTGCATCTAACTGGCAATATTCCTTGTTTGGGATGAAAAAGTTTAAAAAAAAAAAAAAAAAAAAGACCAAGCAAGGATAGATTTGTTAGGAAACCACTTTCTCAAAGCCGTCCAACACGTGCCAGGATGTAAAACTGATGTTAAACTATGTTGATGACGCTGATGATGATGCTTGTTTGTGTGTAAACACTATTCCAGTTAGCAGTAGAGAAGTATGCTGACAGGAGATCAGTCAGAACCCCTTGCGGATGAAGTGGTATATCAGGAACTGAATTTGACCGAACACCGTTTGCTGCTAACTTTGGGTCGCATACTTAATTTACTTAATTTATTTATTGAAAAAAAAAAATTATTTTTTTATATTTTAATTTTGGTTTTCAAGTTTCTTAAACATCATTCAAGTGCAATAAAATAACGTGACAAAATATAGCTGGAATCGTTGGACATGCTAAAAGCTTTCATATTTTGAAAGTGTGAATGAAAAATTCTACCGTTGCATAGTATTGATTTTTTTTTTACGTATGATAAGAGTACATCCGACCTAACAATGTTCAATAGTTCGTGTTATCATTTATTGTAAAATAATGCCGGAATTGCAAAGCAGCTACCAAGACAAAATAGACTTTGTAGCTTAGTGTGGGGGGGGGCTTTTCTCTTCTCTGCAACCTCTTTCTCACAGAAGAGACGTTGCGAGCCTGTCTGAGCTCTAATCTATGGTCCCCCCCTCGCCAAACTTTCACGAGAAACACTCGTCTAGCTGAAAACACTATCAATATTTTCCCCCACTCTTTATCCGTGCCCTAAACTTAAACATAGATTCTATGAACAAAGCTTTTTTTCTTAGAACTGCACACCTGTGGTACTCTCTTCCATTTACCTGCTTTCCGGCTGACTACAATATGGTCGTCTTCAAGTCAAATGTAAACAAGTTCTTGATGAGCCGTTCCCCTTAAGTAATCCAATTTACCAAATTTCCACTACAAACAATTACTATGTCACTGTCCCATTGACCACTGTACACTTATTAACCCTTATCCTCGAGTGGCCTATTGGCCTTGAGAAGTGGTGAATCTTTTGTAAAAATAAAATATGGACTGGAGCAAATACATTGAGGACATTGCAAAGGTTGCTGCAAAAGAGGTGGGTTCCCTCTATAATGCTAGAAGATTACTCACACCTGAGAGTATCCTGTACCTCTACAAAGCCACCATTCGCCACATCTGGGTGGGTTTGTGCATTTGTCTTTAGTCTCTCCCTTGTGAATAGGGTCCAAAAAAGAGTCTCCACTCTAACAGGTCCCACTTTGTCAACTAAGCTCCAACTCCTGCCTCATCACCGCGATGTTGCATCACCGTGCTTTACAGAATGCATGCAAGTGACTGAGCAGCTGACGGTATAATCAGACCCCATTTCCCTGCTGCCTTGTAGAGTTTTACCTCTTTAGGCAAAGGCTAGGAGAAGGACACTATGATAAACGAACTAATGATAAAGAAAATACAACAATATTCACAATCCTCCGCCTTCTCCTCTTCCTCATCACAATTTAATGTTAGTTTTATAAACTGGCATGTGTTGGACCCCCTTTAAGAAATTTGCTTCCAAAGTAAACTATCTCTACCCAGGGCTTTATTTATCCTTCTCTTCCTTAGGTCCAATTTTATTCCTACCTCCCGTGTTTTTCTGGTCCTTCCCTATGAACTGAACCTGCTACCTCAACTGTTCTACATCTACTAACCCAACAAGTCTCATCCATTCTTTCGATGCGGCCATACCATCAGTGTCTCCTGTCCTGCATATATCTCTCTATACTGTCCAGATTTAATCTTCCTCTGAGAACGTCAGAACTAAGCCTGTCTTTGAAACTAGCACTACACACTTACCATATCATTCTCATATCATTTCGCTCTAGGCATCATATTTTCTTAACTTCCATACATTGTCACATTGCATACACATGCCCAATAGACTCTTCCATTGGTTGATAATGGTAATGCTTTGCTAGTAATAATGGCAGAGGTTCCCTGAACCTAGTCCATCCACTCGTAATTCTTGCATAATCGCAAGCATCTGCTTCACCCTGTATTCACATGTCATCACCAAGATAACAAAACTTGATAATCTCAATAGTTCATCATCCAGATATACTTTCTCCACATACGAGGTCTCGTCTACTTCCATGGTCTTACACTTCTTGCATACAAAATGGTTATCATTAGTAACTATCCTCCAGTGGCCTTTTGGTCTTAATAAGCGGTTACTTGCTAGTATATGATCATGCTGAACTCAAGGGAAACCTTCGGAAAGGCTATGCGTCGGTTTTGGGCCATTGAATTGAACAGTTGGAAATGTGAGGCTTGTAATCGTTTGCTCCTCTCAAAAGCGGCTTACATTAACCAGAAAAACACGCCATAAGCAGAGGGAGCAAAAAAAAAAACAAAATGGAGGCAGAAGTAAAACAAGTTTCAACGCACAACTTTGTCTGCCCATATGTATGGCAGACGATGCAAGTCAAATGCTGGCCTGAAAAGTCATCTACTGGACAGGGACGTGGTTTGGGTGTCGCTGACGATTGACCAGAAAACGATGATGAGGTTGGTGGGGAGCATTGGGATGGCTAACGTCTGTAATGAAAAGCAATTGCCAGTTTTTAGTATAAAAAAAATCTTACTAGGCGTTAATTACTTCCTTACCACCACAGGAAGATATGACACAAGGTCAAAAGATTGAGGAGAATCAAGCAAAGTAAAGTCGGAGAACTATGGCCTATTAAAAACTGCCAGAGCAGCCCATTTGGCGTTCACTCGTAGAGGCGCCTAAGACAGTAAATAAACTTATTTCACCGGAGGCAAGGGCTTGGGAGGGTGAACCTCCTAGAACTGCACAGGGCATCAGCTGTTCTTTAATCCATAGGGGAAATGCCATTTAAAAAAATGGAGCGGCTTTGGAAACAAGAAGTATAAAGACACTATTCTTAACGTTAAAGATTCGTTCAGTAAGTCAACGGCTCCAATAAATGTCTTTGACTTAAACGAATGGCAGACCTAATGATTCAGTAATTGTGATAAATAAAGGAAACAGTTGACCGTTAGACTCGTTTATCATAAATTAATGCGAGGAAAATGAGTAATTGTAGATGACAAACGACATTTTTTATTGCCGAGATGCTTAACGATAATAAGACGAAGTTTTTCACAGATGACGATTTATATGGTTTAAAGGTTATTAAAGATGAGGCCACTCTAATTGACGAGATCAGAATTTATTTAAACGATCCATTTTGCCTTTTGCTTGGTAATTGTTATACCACAACGATTTTTTTTTCTATTTTATTTTATCTCATGTGTGTTGTTATCTATATACTAATACGGTAGCGTGTGTTATTTTCTGTGTCAAGCTTACATCCGGGTTGTTTAATTGTTATGTACTCCCATTTTTTTTAGCAGAAGTAATTTTACTAAGAATTCTTCATACGTTTTGGTTTCGGTTATAGCTGATGGCACTTAAGTAATCTATTTTTTTTTTTAATAAACAACTAAAGAACTAAAGTGTTATATATATATATATATATATATATATATATATATATATATATATATATACATACACACGCACACACACGAGGGGCGCGCAATAAGTAATGCCCCTGACCCACTTCCAGTTGTCTGATCTAGCTGACATTTTGCATGTGCAATGATTTATATCTCTACGGGTTATGTGGCAAATTACAGCTCTAAACTATTTGTGGTTTCTGTTTTACAGGTGTTTGAACTGAGTCAGGTGTGAAATGGAGCCTGTTGAATGTCAAGCAGTGATTCGGTTTTTGTATTTGGAAGGACGCACACCACAGGAGACTTTTGATGAAATGAAAGAAACTTATGGTGATAATGCTCCATCATATGACCTTGTAAAACGCTGACATCGTGAATTCTGTGGAAACAGCTCCCAGACATAGGCGCCCCCCCTCTTCTGCCATTGATGAGGCATCTATTCGTCAAGTTGAGGCTGCCATTTTGGAAGATCGGCACATTACTATTTGCCAAATAGCCCAAGATGTCAAGATTAGTACAGGATTTGTGGAAACTATCATTCATGACCATTTGCATATGCATAAGGTGACTGCCAGATGGATTCCCAGGTTGCTCACACCATTGCAGAAGCGAGAACGCGTTGAGTGCTCGAGGATGAATTTGGAGATGTGCCAAGAACAAGAGTCCCAGTTTTTCAAAAGACTGATTACACAGGATGAAACCTGGGTCCATCACTATGATCCAGAGACCAAAGCCCAGTGAATGCAAGGTATGGCATAAGGGTTTATTTCACAAGATTTCCAGCTACGGTATAACTGGAAATGTTTTCTCAATCATTAAATCATTTCTCTCCGATAGGCTCATAAGAATAGTGGTAGATGGACAAAAATCGGAGGCCTGCAATACAAATGCTGGAGTCCCTCAGGAGTAAATCCTGGGCCCAACTCTCTTCCTGATCTACATCAATGACCTCCCTAAACACATACTTAAATCATTCATTGATATCTATGCTGATGACACGACCATCTACGGCAACACATCAAAGGCTGTAAACGATAAAGTTCTCTCGGATTCTCTCTCCTCTGATCTCGAGAACGTGGTTCAGTGGGGGAAGACGTGGCTGGTTACCTTTAATGCATCCAAAACCAAACTCCTATCCTTACATCATCAACGCTCTGATCCCTATCTGGCATCAATTGTGATGGATGTCTCTCGTCTGGGTGAGGCCCCGTGTTTTGACAAGCTTCTGGGGTTGACCTTTACTCCTGATCTGAAATGGAACACGTACATCAAGTCTGTTGCCAAGGTTGATGGAAAGATGGTGGGATCCTTCTACCGCTCCAGAAGATATCTCACTACTGATGCAATTCTCTATCTATATAAAAGCCAAGTATGTCCAAGGATGGAATACTGTTGCCATATCTGGGCAGGAGCTGCTAAAAACAGCCTATCCTGCCTTGACAGAGTACAAAATAGACTTCGTGGCTTAGTGGGGGATGCCCTTTTCTCTACCCTGCAACCTCTCTCCCACAGAAGAGACGTTGCGAGCCTATCCTTGTTTTATCGTTATTTTCATGGCAGGTGCTCGTCTGAACTCCAATCTCTAGTCCCCCCTCGCCAATCTTTCACAAAAAATACCCGTCTAGCTGAATCCACTGTGAAAAATTTCCCCCACTCTATATCTGTGCCTAAATCAAAACGCGGATTCCATGAACAAAGCTTCTTTCTTAGAACTGCACGCCTGTGGAACTCTGTTCCGTCTGCCTGCTTCCCACCGGACTACAACTTGGATGTCTTCAAGTCCAATGTTAACAAATTCCTAATGAACCGCCCCCTTAAGTAAACACTTCATCAAATCTCCACACTAACGTAATGTACTTGCAATAGCCCTTATCCCTGAGTGGCTTCCGGGCCTTGATAAGTGGTGATCACTGTGTAAAAAAAAAAAAAAAAAAAGCACTTGGACTCACCACCTCCAAAGAAGACAAGGGAGCAGCCCTCCACTAGCATGGTCATGCTCACAGTCTTCTGGGACCATGACGGAGTAGTGATGACAGATTTCCTAGCAAAGGGTACCACAATTACAGGAGCCTATTATGCTTCACTTTTGAGGAAATTAAAGGAAGCTATCGAAATCAAGAGGTGGGGCAAGATCAGCAAAGGTACCCTCCTCCTGCAGGACAACGCTCTGGTCCGCAACTCGCATGTCGCCAGATCAGAAGTATGGGCGTGTGGTTATGAAATCCTTCCCCATCCTCCCTACTCTCCTGACCTTGCACCCTCTAACTTTCACCTCTTCCCAACCATGAAGTTGTTTTTGAAAGGAAAGCGTTTCCCAGATGATGCAGCCTTGATTTCTGAAGTCACGTTGTGGTTGGAGGCGTTCGTGCTAGCTTGGATAAATACTTTTACAGTTTTAACATAAGAGCTACACGCGCTGGCACTTTTGCTAGGAGCAAAGTGTAGTATCTGTTCCGGCAGATGTTGCACTTTGTGACCATTGCCCTTGTGGCAATTGGTTATTGGTACATGTAGGGGCAACCCTATATGTACCATCCCCTTCCCCTCCCTCCCCCTTCACCTCACATAAAACCGACCTTGTGTCGCATTTTGCTTACGTGGGGAAGCAAATAAATACCTACACGCGGCCTTTTGGCTAAGATCAAAGTGTAGTATCTGTTCCGGCAGATACTGCAAGCTATGACTAGCTATGACTAGCAAAGACCAGATGTGGGGGCAACCCCACATGCCTGACCTTTAACCAGCTCCCATTTCCCACCTCTCGGGAGCTGGTCCCCTTTTTCCCTTCCCCCTCCCTTCACTCCTCACATTAAAAATTGGCCTTGTGCCTAATTTGCTCGGTGGGGGAGCAAATAAATACCATCTGTTCCGGCAGATACTACAAGCAAAGACCATATGTGGGGGCAACTCCACATATAAGACCTTGGTCAATGTAGGGGCAACCCTTCATACCAATTGTCACTATCCAGCTCCCCTACTCCCCGGGGAGTTGGTCCCCATTTCCCCTTCACTCCTCACTTTAAAAATCGGCCTTGTGCCTAATTTGCTCGGTGGGGGAGCAAATAAATACCATCTGTTCTTCAGATGCGGCACTTCCATTTCTCGTTCTCTTTCAGTGGAGGAGAAATCCTTCACGACTGAGACAATTTTTATTTTTGTACCTTTTCTCCACGTTAAAAAACGACCCTGGTGTCTAACTCTGTCCCGTGGGGAGGCATTGTAAATAGGTACAATAATATCAGAGCGTCTCCATTTATGCTGAATATCTATAGAATGCCAACATCAATATATTACATAAGAATCAGTCACCTGTGGAATTTCCACAGGTCCCGCTAGTTCTTATTTTTATTTTTAAATGATCTGTATTTCTATCTGTGCGCGCGCGCGCGCACACACACACACACACACACACACACACACACACACACACACACACCTCTAAAATTTCTTTTAATTACAGGTTTATGTAGTAGCTCAATCGTGTACGACCAGAGCTCTCTTTATTTAACGTTATATAAACCTTAGACATACACAGAAACACCTTTTGAAATAATATTTAATGATGAACTATTTTGAGTAAAAATCTATTTAGTAAAACACATGTAATCTGAAAAAAGGAAAATGATTTATATACCATACATTACGACCATGTAATCCCTACAGCCACCTACCTTGAAAATGCTGCTGTGAAACCTGACATAGTTATATGGAATAAGTCAGAGAGAGTTGCAACCTTGATTGAAGTGAGTGTTCCTAATGATGGCGGTCTTAACAGAGCTGAAAGAGAGAAACAGACCAAATACCAAGGTCTCATGTATGATATGAAAAGAAACTGGAACCTAAAGGAGATATCAATCATACCAGTTATCATAGGTGCCACAGGACTTATGAAGAAGAACCTGAAGTCCTACCTAACTAATATTCCTGGTGAACCAAGTGCAAAAGAGATTCAGACAATTGCACTTAAGGGAACAGCGAGGATACTAAAAAGAGCTCTCGGTTAGTTTCAATAAAAAAGCGGGGCAATGTTGGCAGCTGGTTTGGCTGCCCCATACCCGGCATTACAATCTTCAAAGGAAGAAAAATAAAAAAAATAAAGAAATATACACAGACAGACACACACACAGACACGTTCACTTTTATCTATCTATATATCTATAAATGTGATCATGTCTGTGTATCTGTCTGTGTGTGTACATTTTTCTAAGCAATAACTCTCTCAATTTAAAGTTTACAGACTCGAAATTTGATATACAGGGAACTGAGGTTTGGGAAAATCTATATGATCGGGTTTCGCCCAGAAATTTGGCTGTTAAGGGGTCAAAGTTCAACGATTTGACCTTTGAGGACTCTACCAAACTCCTCCGACAATTTTGGGTCTAAACACTTGAAATTTTAGATATAGGTTCATTGAACATGGATCTAACGTAATAACTTGATTTGAGCCCAACACAATAAATTTTAAGGGGTCAAAGTTAAAAAAATTGACCGTTTTTTTTTTGTTTTGTTTTTGTTGCTCAGCATACACCTCCAAATATCCGGGCAACGCCGGGATGAAATGCTAGTCCATATATAGATTTAATCTCTCGATGTTTTTTCACCTTCATTTCAAACAAATTTTATTTTTTAAATTTTTCTCAAGCCAAACGACAATCATTTTCTTGTCACCTGAATCGCAAAAACCTATCGTTTCTTTCCGTTTTACTTCAACTCGTTGTCAGCGTGAAACAAGTTAATGAAAGACAAGGTGCTTGTACAATATAATCAATTTTCAAATAAATGCATTTTAGGTAAAAAAAAAAAAAAAAAAATTAAAAACAAAAACAAAAAAAAAAAAAAAAAAAAAAAAACAAAAAAAAAACAAAATAAAAAAAAAAAAAAAAAACATTACGTACTTACGTTTCATATCGAAATTAGTAAAAATTCCCTGAATTACGAAAAATGGTCGAATAGAAAAATAATTACAAGTAAAAAATAAAATGTTTCGAATCATAGAGTTTTATCGTATTGGTTAATGTTGATGAGTTCTTAAAATCTAGGGGAGGTAACTGCAATCTATGATGTTGTTGACCAGCCCATCATTTCAAAATAGAAAATGGCGAACCGCTAACATATATTTTTTTATTTTTTTTATTTTGTAAAAAATAGTTCTAGCAGATCTTCTACTCAATAATTTTTTTCTTTCGTAAAGTTACTAATTTCGACATGACACGTAAGTACGTAATAATGTTCTTTTTGTTTGTTTATTTTTAACCTAAAATGCAGTTTTTAAAAATCCGATTATAACTTCACAAGCACTAAAAACAAAGGTGAAAGCAAAAAAAAAAAAAAAAAAAAAAAAAAAATACGAATAAGGTGATTGCAGAGGAAAGACGCGCACCTGTCTGATTAAATCTCTCACCTGAAAGAAAGAAAGAAAGAAAGAAAGAAAAAAGATTTCGACTTTTATTAAATGTACCTGATGCTCAGATAATGTTTCTTCATTCAAGGGAAATAAATTTGTATTCGGTTATTGAATGAAAAGCAACCGACAACTCAATTGCAGATGTTTTCATGAAGTAAAAAAAAAACAAAAATAAACAAAAAAAAAAAAACAATCGAGTTTTGGTAATTTTCGTTTTGGTGCTTTCTTGTTTATTTACATAACAAAAATAACTCTTTTTTTGTGTGTGGGGAGGGGGGAAAGAAAATCCTCAAATCTTAATATGAGACTTGTAGCAGAAACAAATGAGACTTTTTCTTCCTCGAATCAATGCATTGCCTCTCCCCTGTGCTATTCGACCACATCTTAACCAGTCAGGGGTACGGCGTATTGATACTTCCTATCTCCAAAGGAAATCGGCCAGCAACTGGTTTGAAGAAGAACAACTCATTCTTACGCAAAGAGACACCAAACGGAACGGACCTCCTTTTCTTCTTTTCTCTCTCTCTCTCTCTCTCTCTCTCTCTCTCTCTCTCTCTCTCTCTCTCTCTCTCTCCACCTCGGTGTTATCTCTACGGTATCGACGATTCCACTGGAATAACTACCGCGATAATACCAGGTGCCGGAGTCCAGCTTTCTACAAGGAAAATACCACATTCTCCTCAATAAACCCTTTCTGTGTTACATTTTATGAAGTTGTTGCGTTTGTCATTTCAGAAGCTTGTATCGAATTATTTATTTTATTAGGGTGTGCCCTAAAAGCATTACAAACCCTAAAGACTCTGTCGATCCGTCAACTACGTTTCATTTTGAAGTAGCATTTTTGTATCTTTTTTTTTTGTTCTACAAACAGCTCGTCTGTGGGACAGAGCTACTTCTCGTTTTTATGTTGGATGTAAACAAATTCTTGTTGAGCCGTCCTCTTAAATAATCAATTTATACCTAATTTCCACTATTACCGGTCATCATGATGATCTTTCGCCTGACATCCATTAACGCTTTTCCTTGACTGATCTCCGGGTTTTGATAAGCAGTGACTCTATAGTCAAGGAAAAAATGTATATTTACGGAGCAAAGCGAATTCCTGTTTTAAAAGCAGATATGTTTTTCTAATGTAAAAAAAAAAAAAAAAAAAAAAAAAAAAAAACTAGGTAAAACTGGTAAAATCCATTGAAAGCGGTCGGTGGTTCTATGAGAAAATAAAGCTGTGTACGCATTATAAATGTTTCTTTTCTGTGTCTTACGTTATACATTAGTACATTAGGGGTCATTTCGAGTTAAACGTTTATTTACTGCACTCATCTGGACTAGAGAAAATCATGATTTAAATGTGTGTGTCTCGTCTAAATAACTAACGATAATTCTCTGATATGGCCGACCAGACGGGTGATCAAAAAGTCAGATCGAGCGTACCGCGTACCAGAAAACGAAAACGAAGGGGGGGATGGCTGTTTTCTGGGTTGGAATGTATTCATATAACATTTATAATTGGCTAGTTTTTAATTTTCAAATGTTTTGTTTTTACTCCTTACATCAAGTAGCATCATGCCTTGTCTGGGGTCATTTCTGTAAAAGAATAATATCAGTGTTCACCTCCCCATTCCCCTGCTTCATATCTATTATCTACATACCAATAAAGTTGAGGGTTTTTTTTTTCTAGCGCTGACATTGATATTAAAAGCTAACTTTTTCTATTTAAAAAATTATTAAAACGAACTTTTTAATATAGTTAATCATGGATATGCGAGCGACTTCATGAAGGTTAACTAATTTGCATATTCCTTTGAAAAACGAGCGTTCATTAATTATTCATTTGTAATGGTTTCTCGTTAGATGATCGATTTCATTTAACTATTATGCTTAATTCGTTTTGTGTATAGTTTCTACATTGTGTATAATTGCAAAGATTTTAGAACGAAAACATTGTGCGAAAAGTTTCTACCAAACTCCTGTCTGAATATTTGGTCTACAAACTTGAAACTTGATATACAGGATATTTGGACCTCGAGGACACTTTAGGTTTAGTTTTTAGCCTGTAAAAATAGCCGCCAAGGGGTCAAAATTGAAAAACAAAAAAACACAGTTGACCTTGGCCGGAGTAAAATGACTAACTTCTGAGCATGCGTACATGTACTTTTATATCTTGAAGTTACTCATTTTTTTAACCCTTTTTATTATTCTGGCGATAGCTCAGATTGTAGCAACGAAGGCTGTAGAGTTGGATGTTTTGGTTTCGATTCTAACTAATGGTACCGAAGTCATATTTTTTATTTTAACATTTAAAATCATTACTGTATATTGGGTACAATATAATAATCAATAAAGAATTTGTTCTATAATAATAATAAATACGAAATCTGAATGAATTAAAATATCATATTTAGGCATATTTTACGACCGAGTAACGCCGGGCAACCTTGCTAGTTTACTGAGTCACCCCCTTCAGGTTTAAAAAAAGTATGCGGTCACTTAGTCCTTTCTGAATTTCTAAGTTTGCAAACAACTTTTCTCGACTTGAATGACTGACTGATAACAAGCTTCACTGACCTGGCGCGCACGCGCGTGTATGTGTACAGAGAAAGCTCTGAGCTTTAACCAATGAAGCGACCAATTATTTCCTATTCAATTATCATTATGTTTAATTGCATAAAACGTTGCAATTTAGTTAAGTACAACAATTGAGATGAACGCTCGCTAAAAATTCAACGAAACTGGGTTCAAATTCATTCACATTTGAACCGAGGGTTTCGGCATAAAATTTCATTAAAAGTCAAATTGCAATTTTATTAGATTTAATGTCACTTGAGACTCTCTCTCTCTCTCTCTCTCTCTCTCGCTCTCTCTCTCGCTCTCTCTCGCGCTCCCTTCCCCCTCCCTCTGATATATTCAGTTGGATAAAAACGTAGGCTAACAAAAAAAAAAAAAGAAGAAAAAAAAATGGCCCATTCATACAATAGTGGCACCAACGAACAATACTATTTTTCTTTGGTTAAATGAAGTGCACAAACGAACCATAATACTAGATTTTGGCCTATAAACATAGAAACTCTCGTGATATGGAGGGTTACTACTACTTATAGATAATCTGGTCATAAGTCGCTAATTCGTAAAGGTTTGAGTCGACGTTCAACAATTCATAATCCGGATCTATCACTTTTTAGGATCAATGTTGCAGGTTCAAGAATCTCTTGAAGTCGAAAGTAGTAGAGTATCCGCGGGACCGTTAAAGGTAAATCTAACCAGATCGCTGATTGATAGAGAGATGTCACCAGATCACATCCTCACATGCATGAAACAAAAATATAGAAATAACTTCGGAAAATAATGACACTTGATAAAAAAAACAAAAAAACTCGAAATCACTGTATTAATAAGAACATTTATTTACGTGTTAACGATATTGATTAAAATCGTTCCAACGTAAGTGTTTTCTTGTTTATTATGCGTGACTAGATAAATGAGGATTTCGTGAGAACAGCATGGAATTTAAGATTACTGATTTTTATGAACAGAGTGTAACACGCGGCTTGAAATTAATGCGATTATTTTCTGAGAAAAAAAAAGTCATTAAAGCATGTAAACAATATGCGCGCGTGTGTGTGTTCATCACATAAGAAACAGTAATTCGAAATAACATTGTTTAAAAGAAGAATTAATTCTCGTTCGATGTAGTAATTTTCCATGATGAGAATTAAGGTGCATGTGCATAGCGCACAAATTCAATACGGGGGATTTTAACGCCTTCCAGTGGCGGGGTTTGATTGACATCCAGTCCTGGTGAAATAAACTGGAATAAACTGATTTGATTTTCACGGCAAATATTTGTATAGAAATGTTCTCGAACGCCCCAGCCTATTTGCGGTATCACTACTACGCGCCGAAACGTAACATAGTTACTTTGTTTCACGTGTGCGGATGGTCAAATCGCAACATTGTGTGTTTACGCGTTCTGATACTCGTGGGCGTTGAAAACGGTGATTGCTCTCCTGTCCAAGATTTGTTCCAGCCATATGTAGCGGTCGCTATAAACTGATCGCACTTGTGTCTCGTCGATGTACATACCTTCGGCAAACCTGTTTAGGAAAAAATAATCACACCCTTTCACTGAAGAGGTCCATAGATGTCGGAAAACCTTCTACTCTAATAATTTCTTCCCTCAGACTTCTCCTAGATGCATGTCTTAAAGAAGACTAAGAATTCATCTTTCCCAGTGGTTTTAAACACGCCGCCAGATACCAAACCTGGGAATTTCTACGTCTTGGCGTAAGACATACAACGTCTAGTATTCCAAATGGTACTGACTTCGTTCATCATTATTTTAGTTCGACGGTCTAGAAAGAACTAGCGTGTTTATGTGATATATATATATATATATATATATATATATATATATATATATATATATATATATATATTCATTCTTTTTTTCTTGTTTTAAGGGGATTATAACAACAGTCTAAAGAGCGGAGTTTATTTTAATGTATTAGTAAATGCATTAATACAATTAAAAGAAAACAGTGCTCGTTGTAATGTTGATATATAATAAGCTGGATAGGTATAGATATCCTGGAGCTATTTTAATATTGAGTAAAATGATTCATAATTTTGAATTAAGAATCGGTTTCAAAAGGAAAAACAAACAAAATCAATAAATTGTACGATCGTAGTGTTTTTTTATTGAAATAGACAATACGTCTTGAACAATAATTTTATCATTTGATTTTATAAAACAAAGTCTCATCAGCAAAAAGAGTGGGGGTGGTTATATATATATATATATATATATATATATATATATATATATATATATATATATAACCCTAATCCCTGAGTGGCTTCCGCGCCTTGATAAGTGGTGATCACTGTGTAAATATATATATATATATATATATATATATATATATAGAGAGAGAGAGAGAGAGAGAGAGAGAGAGAGAGAAAGAGAGAGAAAGAGAGAGGGAGAAGGAGAAATGAACAAATCAAGTTATGCGTTCATCAACGTTTCGTCTTTATTTTGAGACTTCCTTTTAATGAACACATAATTCGGTTTGTTCCTTTTTTATTTCTCTATTTCGTCGGAATACTATTTCCATTTTTCTCATACACACACACACACACACACACACACACACACATATATATATATATATATATATATATATATATATATATATATATATATATATATATATATATATATATATATATATATATACAGTAGATACTGTTTAAGGATAAGAGACTAGTGGTAGATGCTTCAACAATTCTCCATGCATGGGCGAAATCGTAGCCACTTACATACGTAGTAGCAATATACCTTGTTTGGGGGTGAAGATGAAAAAAAAAATAAGATGCTCAAAGAGACATGATAAATATTAAAAAGAAAAAAAAATTATGCAGACGATGGAAATGAAAGCAAATCATTTTAAACATACTCAAGTAATTTTGTAGATACTTTTATGTTTGATTCATTTGTTAATTGATTTTTCAAAAAGTTCCAGATTTTTGCCATAGAATATTCCCTCGTCATTTTTTTTTTTTTTTTTTTTTGTTTCTCCTGAAATAAGATTTTCAATCCAAGAGAAAACAAGGCATAAGAACAATGCAAATATGAAGAACCGGGAGGAATATTAAAACAAAAGAGAAGAAAGGAAATCAAGACAAATGCAAGGTCGCTTTTTACAAAGTGCCATTGCCAGGCGATGCCCCTAAGTGGGAATATGGGTGATTAGATCAGCAGAAGGATCAGCTTTCCAAGTGTCATTGGATCAATACCGCATATGACTAATTCTGGATCAATATTACTACTACTACTACTACTACTACTACTAATAATAATAATAATAATAATAGCAATAATAATAATAATAATAATAATAGCAATAATAATAATAATAATAATAGCAATAATAATAATAATAATAATAATAATAATAACCAGAACTAGTAGTAGAAAATGAAAATCATAAAAATCCTCTGAGATATAGAAAAACAAGCTCATACAAAAGATACTTCTGCAATTTACGAACCATGCTGAAATAATAACGTTATTATTTAGAAACCCATTCTTAATATGAGCTTTGTTAACTATTTTTGTTGCTTTCGCCTAACAATTTAATAAACAAAAAAAAAAACACTGCAGAAATCGAATCTAACTCGAAAATCCTTCCTAAAAAATAACACACGCTATAAATTGCAGAGGTATCAATCCTAACAAGGAAACCGGACGTGATAATAATCAACAAGAAGGAATAATCCTGCCAAATTATAGATTTCGCTATCCCAGCAGGACACAGGGTGAAGATTAAGAAGGCAGACAATTATTCTTTAAATAAAGTTGAATCCACTGTCAATAATTTCCCCCACACTTTAACTGTATCTAAACTTAAACGTAGATTCCATGAACAAAGCTTCTTTCCTGCTTCCCAACTGACTACAATATGATTGTCTTCAAGTCCACCATGAACAAATTATTGATGAGCCATCTTCTTAAGTAATCCAATTTACCAAATTTCCATTACTAATGATTACTACATGTTCCCTTTGACCACTGTCCCTTATCCTCGAGTGGTCTCCAGGCCTTGATAAGTGTAAAAAATGAATAAAACCCATATGTCTCTTCTATATTTATTTAAAATTGTAGCAATTTAGTTCTTTTTAAAACAATATTTCGTTGTCTAACCATAAAAATAATTGTGAGCTATATATATATATATGGTTAGACAATATTTCGTTGTCTAACCATAAAAATAATTGTGAGCTCGCAATTCGATGTCTAACCATAAAAATAATTGCCAGCTATGTTGTCTAACCATAAAAATAATTAGCTCACAATTATTTTTATGGTTAGACAACGAATTGCGAGCTCGCAATTATTTTTATGGTTAGACAACGAATTGCGAGCTCGCAATTATTTTTATGGTTAGACAACGAATTGCGAGCTCGCAATTATTTTTACGGTTAGACAACGAATTGCGAGCTCGCAATTATTTTTATGGTTAGACAACGAATTGCGAGCTCGCAATTATTTTTATGGTTAGACAACGAAATATTGTTTTAAAAAGAACTAAACAAACCAATACAACCAATGTCACTTTCTGAAATGCATTTATTTAAAATTATTATTTTTTTTTTTTTTTTTTTCCGACGGAACATCATTATTTGATAATTTTTGGAATGAGTAAAATCAGAATTGTTTGCTTTAGCGACATCAGATTAAACATCAATCATTTTGGGACGATCTCATTTTTTTTTATGTGTATGACAAGTAATAACGCGCATGCGAACATGAAATATCTTAAGCAAAGTTTTCTTAACATAAAAGAGATCTGAAAAATAATAATACACTTAATGTTATTTTCTGTCACATTATGGAGAATAATCACCATTTCGACTCTCCTAAAACACATACACAATAAATCAACAAGTCGTTTAATTCAATCTGCTCTCATTTGCCAATCTACTAATACTATTAAGCAAAGAAAAGGTTTCTTCAATATTTCTTCTCCCAACCCGTTAAAAATTATTATCAATGAAAACAATTTAAATACAGGATAAACCTTCCCGTCATAACATCTTCATATATATATATATATATATATATATATATATATATATATATATATATATAAGAAGCTCAATGTGAATACAGAGCAAGATATAGAATAAATGACAAAAATTTATATTCCAAAATACATGATGTTGACTATTTTGTATTTTATTCCTTGACATCAATTGATCTTTACAGTTCTTGACTGTCTGTTTCGTAGCACAAAATCAATCACTTAATTATTATATGGTGAGAATCCGAAATTTTGGAAGAGAAGCTGCATATACCTTTTAATATAAATATATTTTTTTACAACTATCAGAAACTGTACACATATGTATATAAATGTTTAATTTACATAAAGACTCCCCCCCCCTATTAGTATATATAGCCCTAAATATTCGACCCTCTCTCGTCATTGACCATCCGTCTTGAGAAATCCCGCATAAGAAGGGCGAAACGCCGAGCTTCTAGGGCTCTCCGCCCCCATTTTAAATTTCATGTCGTCGGATTTTATCCATTTTAATAATCATGCATATTATCATAGAGATTATAAAAAAAACAAAAAAAAAAACAAAAAACAAAACAAAACAAAACGAAACAAAAACAATAATACAAAGATTAGGCTTTTAAAACTGTTTAGTATGATGACAAGATTCTATTCATGACGTTATATTCAACTAGCAGGGTAACACGACGTTGCCCGGGGATTGCATGAAGTATAACGAATGTTCTACGCCATACTTTCATTATCATCGAAATCGGTGAAATCGACCATTTTCCAATCAAATCGATTGATTGCCTATTCTAGTTGGGGACCGACCGCAGTGCGCCAGGAGACAACTTCACATGCCTTCCTGCAATGACTCAGTTCACAATACGTTGTAGTCGACATTGCACTGTAGAGAACATACTGTTGATTTCAAAAAAATATTTTTATATAATGGCTTGAATTAAAATTTAAAAGTCAAGTTTCATGGTACAATTGTGCTCTAAACAGAAAAATTCATTTCAAACGCGCCACTGTCTTATCAAAGAACCCACTGTTGATTTCATATACCGGACCATTCTGCTTGAGCAACGGTAAAACTTCTAAATATACTTGGGATGTTAGGCTGTATAAGGTGTTAACTTTGTTCAAAATCGAACTGTTCTTTCTTTAATCTGAATTTTCGATTATCGAACCACAGGCATTCTGATACAACACCTATCTAAGACTACTCGTAGACGTAGAAAGTATGTTTGTGTGAAATTTCATAGAAATCGGCCCTGCGGTTCCTGAGTTCATAAGGAAAGAACTCGTATGCAAGCAACGTGCCTTTTATATATAATTAGACTAGCAAGGAGACTCGACGTTGTCTGCAATTGAATGAGGATCAACAAATGTTCCACTCTCCTATACTTTCATTGTCATCAAAATCGGTGAAATCGCCATTTTGTTTTTTTTGTTTTTTTTTTTTTTAGCAAATCGATTGCTTGCCTGCTCTTGAAAAGGATCCCCTCCGCAGATTACCAGGAGGAAGTTTCACATGCCTCCCCACAATGACTTAGTTCACAATACATTGTAGTCTACATTGCACGGAAGTGAATCTACCGTAATTTTATAAAATTATCTGTAAACGATAACTTCACTTAAAATTTAAAATGCAAAAGTCAAGCATCATGGTTCAATTGTGATCTAAACAGAAACATTTATTTTAAAACGCGCCCCTGTCTTATCAAAGAACCAATCGCTGATTGTATGAAATTATTTTTACATAATCACTTGAATTAAAGTTGGACGTACAAAAGTCAAGTATCATGGTTTAATTGTGCCCTAAAAAGAAACATTCATTTCGAACGCGCCCCTGTCTTATAAAAGAATGTACGGTTGATTAAGTAGGCTAGGCTTTTCTGTTTGTTCGGTTTAAAAACTTCTCAAATGCACTTGTGATGTTTTGTTGCAGAAAAGTGTTAACTTTGTCAAAATCAGACTGTTCCTTCTCTAACCGTTTTTTTTTTCAATTATCAATTCTCGATATTGTTCTTTTCTTTCCGTCTTGTCAGACGCATTCTGATACAAAACCTACGTACGAACATTCCCAAACACATCAAGTACCTTTGTGTGAAATTAAAAAAAAAAAAATAAATAAAAATCGACCTAGCCGTTTCAGAGTCCACAGGAAACGGACTCACATTCAATCTTCCTAT
>NC_136502.1:91594540-91729540 GCF_053919585.1 Euprymna scolopes
TTAATGTAATATGCAAATGAGGGTAGATTTCTTTTGAATACATCTATGTAATTATAAAACTGTGGACCTTGCTTGCTTGAATATTGTCTTCGCCGATTGGGCGATTCCATCTTTTAAAAACGGGATGACTGATGAATTATTTATTTATATGAATTAAAATATATTAAAGCCTATCTTACGACCAGGCAACGACGGGCGATCTGCTAGTAGTATCTATAGAAATCATGCTGGAATAAATGTGTATATAATGCGTTATTTTTGTACATTAATCAAATTTGTGAACAAACAGACAGGAATACGACTTATATTAAATTTGATTTTCTTTTCCCTTAGTTGTTTGTTGACTTCTCTGCAAATGTGCCATTAAAACTTCAATTTCATCACTTAATGCACCAGTTCACAACGCCATCTTTGTCATAAGATTTAACCAAGATGAGCATAAAGACAGTTCCTCACCCTCCCTATAGTCCAGACCTTGCTCCCTGTGCCTTTTAGTTATTCCCTAAGCTCAAGGAAAACCTTAAATGCTGTCATTATGGTTGGTTGTTTTTGTTTTATGGCATATCATCCCTTTTCGGGTTATTTAATGCCAAATCCAATGATTTGGAAGAAAATTTTTTAATAGAATATATATGTTGTTTTCAATATATAATATTTGGGACCCTAACAGGTACTACCACTCCGGGTCAGAGTGGACCTGGGAGCAATGGTAATTAAAGGGTGGCTCCACACTCCCCAAAGCCCACAAGCTGGGGCCTCACCACTGGATATAGTTTAAGGTCATATCCAGGACCCTGTCATTATGAGACAATTGAGAAGATGAAAGCGGCTGCATCAAAGGTCATTGACATGCTCATCCAAGCGGATTTCCATGGGGCCTTCCAGAAGTTGTTGGAATGTGTGGGAATTGAAACCCTAACCCTAACTCAACTGTCGCCATTTAACTCCGATAACCGGAGAGTGACACAGCCACGTGACTTCCTGTGTCTTATTGTTGTCGGGAACCACCCTCCAAATGGACTAATCCATCGTCCATATAAACTTTACGCATGACGGTCTCAGGCGGGGAACTAATTCCAGAGCGACTCTCGCATGCTCGGTGAAGTACCCACACTGATCGTTTGTAACCTTTCCGTTTTTCATGTAATACATGTTTAAACTGTTCTCCGTTGTTCTGTTCTTCTTTGTGGCTACTTGCGAGCCATAACACTTATATCTCTCCCTCTTTTCCGCTGAACTCTTATTCTTACTATCTATGCCTTTATTATTTCTCATGTATATTTATGTAAATAAATCTACATTCTTTTACTAATGTATATCGGTATGTTTACATCATTATTATGCGACCTTTTGCTTTGCAATCTCTACCATTCAATTCATTAACTACACATGAGGACGGGATCATCTATAACATGAGCAGACCATCTCTGTCCCTTTCTACAAATGGTACAATAAGTTCATTGCAGCCGAAGGTGATTACTTTGAAGGAGACTAGAGTTTCATTTAAAAGTGCCCATACGAAAAAAAGTCTGGAAAATTATTGAAGGAACCTCGTACTTTATACCCAGTCTTCAAGCAACCGAAGCAGCAATATTAAAGACAATGGGAGGGTAGATATTTATTTGCTGCCTACCTCAGCAAGATGATCTTGCTTGGAAGGAAAATTATGTGGCTGAAACCATATAATTAACACTATGGCCAATGTTGAAATCAAGCACTGGATTTGAACAAAGCCAACAAGTGGACGATCACAGCCTGCGCCGTGACCGTACAGAGTTTCACACTTTTTTGTTTTTTTTGACATTTTCACCCCAAACAAGGCACGGTGCAACTTTGATGTAAGGGGTTTCTATCAGGCACATAAGTTGCAGGGATACTATGTAGGGAGTTGAGCAGCAAGATGTCTGTTCACATTACACTTGAACTTCTGCATGTAAGTACAGTTGGGAAAGCAGGAACCCAGAAGGGAATTCCAAGGTCTAGCAGTTCTGGAGAAGAAACTATTAAAGTAGAAGGCTACTGTGTAGGGGTGGGACTTCGTTGCTTGTTGGGTTTGTTGGGGGAATTTACGTCGAGGGGGTACAAGGGCTTGTAGTTCGTCGGAGCATCCATCATTAAAATATATGTAGAACAGGCAGAGGGATGCAACATTTCGTCGATGGGACAGAGGTTGTAGCTTAGATGACAAGTCAGGACCAATCAGGTTGGCGACTTTCTTTTGAACCCTGTCACGGAGTGAGAGACTAGTAGCAGATGCACAAGTCCAAATGTGACAACAGTACTCCATACATGGACGAATGGTGGTCTTATAGAGGTACAGAATACTTTTAGGCATAAGTAAGTTTCTAGCACGGTAGAGAGAGCCCACTTTCTTCGCAGCAGCCTTGGCAATGCTCTTGATATATTTGGTCATACTTGGGTTACAATGCAATTCCTACAGCGATGTACCTAGAAAATCTGACATAGTTATATGGGACAGAAAGGAGAATGCAGAAACCTTAGTAGAAGTAAGTGCCTCCCCGGATGTTATGTTAAACGTAACCGAAAGACAAAAGATAATGAAATACCAAGGTCTAATGTATATATAATATAGTTTTTAGAAAAATCGAAAATACAAAAACAAAAAGATTTTTTGTACGTTTACAAAGAAACGGTTTTTTTTTTGGTTTTTTTTTACAAAGGCACCACCACTTATCAAGGCCAAGAGGCCACCCGAGGATAAGGGTTATAGAGTATACAGTAGACAATCGGACAATAAAGTAATCGTTAGTAATGGAAATTCGGTAAATTTGTTAACTTATATGGAACGGCTCATCAAAAACTTGTTTACTTATATGGAACGGCTCATCAAAAACTTGTTTACGTTAGACTTGAAGACAACTTATATGGAACGGCTCATCAAAAACTTGCTTACATTAGACTTGAAGACAACCAGGTCATTTGTGGAAAGCAGGAAATTAGTAATTTCTCTTTACCACAAGAGAGAATACTTGGGAATTGCTAGGCATGCCAAGTGTGGCACTCGTACTGTAGGTTATCGACCCCTGTTACATACGGCCTGAAACGAATCTGGAATCATAGGAAGATTTACATCATTTTGGTGATCATAGGACCAATCGGACTCATGAAAAAGAATTCCAAAAACTACCTGGCAAATATACCCGGTGAACCAAGTGCAAGAGAGATGCAGACAATGGCACTTAAAAGGATGGTTAGAATCTTAGAAAAATTTCTTTGTTGGAATGTATGAGATAGCAGGTGAATGTATGGCATGTAGAAGGATGCCCCATCCCCATCTAGAACAAAGTAAGCAAATTGAAAAACGGGGTTTATGCTGAAGCACAATACCTATTTGGGTTATTTGGACTACTATTCTCATCTTGGCTGTTATCTTAACAACGTTTAGGCCGATGACACCTTCCTATTCTTTCTCTCAAGTCCCGTAACAATCTCACACAAAATAAAGGTATAATAAGCCTTTAAATGAAAGTATTCATAATATCAGGGTTTTTTTTTTTTTTTTTTTTGGTACTCTCAAACTTTTAAAGTTGGATATGCTTTTATTTTAATATATCTGTATGTAAGGTTTCATCTTTAAACTAATTAAGCGATGATTATGAATTTTCGAACACCTCTACTAGCCGTAAGGGGGTTCAAATGTGGACTATATTCAATTTAATTTAAATTTATGCAAATGAGGGCTTTTAAACCTTTTCTGAAAATTCTGCTATCTTTGATTTTGGTGAAATTTCAGCAATAGACATTAGACATCAATATTCCTCAGAGTGTTAATTTTTTAAAAGGATTTTAATGGGCATAATATGGATACAGCATCGCATTAGAAAATGATTGAATTCGATCCATAGTCGGCATAATCAAGTTGACACACTGCCTCTCGTCAGATCACCGAAGTTAAGCAACATTGAGCCTGGTTATTACTAAAATGGGTGATCAATTTGAGAATTCCAGGCGCTGTATGTAGGAGAACGTCGACACCTCCCTGCAAGAGTTACAAAAACCTAATGTCGTCATCTCCCTTGACAAAGATATACATGCGACTGGGGACTGCTTGTGAATTTCATACTTCGGTTAAATCCGAATAAGGTTAGTGCCGATGCATACACACACAGTCAATAGACTCCAATTAAACAAGATCCCATGAATTTTAATTTCTTCTTTAGATCCCTTTAGCTTAAGATTTAAAATATATGCATTTTCTAGAATTAACATCATGTAATGAGTTTTGATAGAATTAGAATAAGGATTCAAGAATAAGGTTTAATATCATTGTATCATTAGATATTAATGAAGCAAGATTCCTTGAATTTCAATTTCATTTTAAGACCTCTTAAATTCGAGACATTTTCTGAAATCAAAATCATGTAATGGATTTTGATCAAAATTGGAATAAGGATTCTAGACGTAAATTTTGGTATCTCTATTTCTACTATTATATAAAAGTCACTTAGTGTGTGTGTGTGTGTGTGTGTGTGTGTTCCTTCCTTTAACATAGGTTCCTAAACAGCTGAGCCTATCTTTTGCAAATTTCACACAAAGGTAATTTATATGTCTGGCAGTGTTCTTAGATATGTTTTGTACAGAAACTCATCCGATAAGTATCGAAAATCGAAAAAATCTGTTCTTAAAAATAGCTTCTATAGCTAAAAAAGAATCATTTTTACAGGGAAATATTATGTCTTACACCAGCAAGGGAGATAATAAAATTCCAGCAAATCATTTCTTCTTAAAAGAAACAGATTTTATTATAATCTTAAGATATAGCTTAGTGGTAGTGTATTCAACTACAGATCGAATGATCCCCTGTTCAAGCCCGGGTGTACCTTACCATTTTATTTTAATTTTGTCTTATTAATGACTTCATTTTATGATAAAGAAGAGATGCTATTAAAAATTGCCGCAAATCCTTTCTTTGTTTGCATATTTTAAAACTAAACTTTAATCAGAAGTGACTTTTCCAGGACATTCATCGTCAAGCCCCCAAATATTAGCTGATGTGAGATTGTAAACAAACACAAACGGAATTTGATGAACGACATTATTATCATTATTATTATTATCATTATTATTATTATTATCATTATTATTATTACCATTATCATTATTATTATTATTATTATTATTTATTTTGTTAATCAGTCTACCAGGCAAAGTATTCCTCATAGTATATAATATTTGATAGAGGATTAATTCTATAATAGTACACACGCAATCTGCATAAATTAAAATATCGTGTTTAAGCGTATTGTATGACTGGGCAACACCAGGCGTTTAGCTAGTTCTTTATTTCTTGATTTTAATCTTTGTAAAGAAATTTAAAAGTAGTGTAGAAATGCTCTCTGCAGAGAATTCATTTTATCCGTCTTGGGACGGGTATCCTTCTAGTTTCTTGTAGAACTTAGGCTATTGACTTAGAAAATATTCAAAAGAATGTTGAGAGTAAATTAGCAGTTAAATATAAGGAAAATTACGCTTTAAAATGGTACATAACATTAGAGTTCTTCAAAATGTAATGCCTCCTATTTTTTATTCCGCTCGAATGGATTGCATTGTTATGATGACTGAACTCATGCATTTCTGATCTGAAAGTTCCATCACTCTTTTGCAGATATTGATAGTGTGAGACTCTAAGAAAGCAATTCCTGTCAGGGACGTGTATCGGAAGCAGAGATGTGTCATTGAATTCCATGGCAAAAGTGGTAACGATGTATAAAAATAAATTTGGAAGCATAAAAGAGGTCGCTCGTTTGAATGGTGCCACTCCTGTTTTTGTAGCTCTTCAACTTTTGAAATTAAAAAAAATATAGGAGGCTTTACTTTTTGGAACGACTCATATGACACCCATGCACAGCCATAGTTCATCGCTGTTAAAAGTGCATTAAGAATGACGGTGACTATGTAGAAAAAATAAATTCTGGAAGACAAAAGGTCGCCAGCTTTAATGGTACCAATCCCGTCTTTGTAGCTCTTTAACTTTTTGCGTAAAGAAAAATAGGAGGGTTTATTTTAGAAAGATTTTTCTACCTATAAATGCAAAAATATAATCAAAACTTTGATTAATACAAAACCCGGCATTATTTTCTCGCCAAATAATAAAAATAATTGTTTCGTTAATTTGTTGGTCCCCCGACAAAAGGAGGGTGGATCTGTAAATTCACCCTTGTCCGTTCGTCTGTCAGCATTTTTCTATAGAACTGCACCTTGGAAATTTTAAAAAATTTTGCACAAACATTAAACATGATATGAGTAAAAACATGCTATGAGTAAAAAAGTAACAGAACGGATTTTCCGGGAAAACTCCAGTTGCCCCCCCCCCCACTCTCACTAGGGGTGCCTTTCGGGTTAAAATGGTTAAAATTGACACTTTTATGCTTATTAAAAAAAAAAAAAATTGATATCTTACATTTTTATGAAATTTTCTAAAAAGTTATAACTAACTGATTTCTATATAATTTTGTTTGGCTATACTTTGCAATAACTCTTGGGTGTGCCCCAGGGGCTTTTTTAGAAACACTCCATTTTGGAGACTATTTTACCATATTTGTCCAAAATTTTCTGTGTATTTCTATTTAGCAGTTTTGCATGGTGCTGAACTCAAATTTAAATATGTTAAGATCTTGGGGACTTTGGGGGTTAAATGGAGGGTGGGGGGAAAATGATGGACTTAGTCATTTCTTTTTTTGCATGGTGCAGAACTCAAATTTACATATGTTAAGGCCTAAAACTGCACCGTTTGTTGATTTTCACCAGGATTTGATGTCCCTGGGGGACTTTTGGGGCTAAATGGGGGAAGGGGCAAATGCTGAACTTAGTTATTTTTTTATGCCTCGTTCACTGTGCACTCACGGGGGACTAAGCATGCTTCACTTGTTGATTATTAAGCATTTCATCCATAGTTAGTTTTAAAACCACACTGGAGTCTGATTAACGTGAGGAAATCACTTAAGACGCAAGACCAATTCGAAAATGTCTTTAACAAATAAAAAATGGCCACGATGCCTTTGAAGTCTCGACAAAGACTTTAAAATAAGAAATAAAACAAAATGGTGGTAGAAATCCACCCAATAAATGTTACCAGTGATATTTATGTGGTGGGTCTCTTTTTTTTTCAAAGGAATCACCATATATCAAGGCCCAGAGTCCACTCGAGGACAAAGGTTAACGTGTGTATCGAAGTTATTGGGACAGTTGCGTAATAATCGTATGTAGAAGTAATTTGGTATAATTTATTTATGAGGACGGCTGAATAAGAACTTGTTTACGTTGGACTTGAAGATAATGATATTGTGGTCAACTGGAAAGCAGACCAGTGGAACAGAGTTCCACAGGCAGGCAGTTCCAGGGAAGAAGCTTTGTTCATGGAATGCATGTTTAGGTTCAAGCAACGATAGAGAATGAGGCAAATTTATTGCTAGTGATTGTGGCTACACAAGTGTTTTTTGTGAAAGATTGGCGATGGGGAGGGGGGGGGCTTAAAAAATGTAAAGAGACATCGTGGCCATTTTTTTTTTTCTTGTTCTCCGGTAGCGTTCAATATTATTTGTTTTTCGAAACGAATTTTACATTAAATAAAAACACTAAAAACTTATTCAATTAGGTAGAAAAGTAACTTATATTGCCTTTGATAACATTTATTTTTTATATATTTGTTTTAGATAATTTTTTCGTACTTCTCTAGATTGTATTACAAACCCAAAAGTACTAATGATGGGACGACTCCATTATTGTTTACGATTCTGATACAATTACCGAATCTGATTCTGTTGAAATTTCTAAATGTGGAGTTGTTTTTGTTGGAGGGGGCGAGTCCGATTACCGCAAAACGCATTGTAAAATGTGAATATACCTATCTATACTCGTATAAATTCGTTTTTCTTTTGTGTGTATTGATATTCATATTAAAAATACTCTTTCCTATTAGTATTTATTTGCTTTCCCACCAAAGCAAACGGTGACACAAGGTCCTTTTTCATGTGGGGTTAAACCAGCTCCCCGAAAAAAAGGCTAAAGGGGCACTCTGGTTGGGCCCAAAAATAATAATTGTCCCAGTATAGAGGGTTTCCCCTCCATTGTTTGGAAAAATTACCTTAAGTGCAGCATCTGCAGAACAGATGGTATTTATTTGCTCCCCCACTGAGCAAATTAGGCACAAGGCCGTTTTTAATGTGAGGTAAAAACCAGCTCCCCAAAAAGGGGGCACTCTGGTTACCAAAAATAATAATTGTCCCAGTATAGAGGGTTTCCCCTCCATTGACTGGTACAAATTATCTTAAGTGCAGCATCCGCCGGAACAGATACTACACTTTGATCTCGGCCCGGAGGCCAAGAACAAAAGGGTATTTATTTGCTCCTCCATCGAGCAAATTAGGCCCAAGGCTTTAACATCTGGTCTTTGCTTGTAGTATCTGCCGGAACAGATGGTATTTATTTGCTCCCCCACTGAGCAAATAAGGCACAAGGCCGATTTTTAATGTGAGGAGTGAAGGGGAAATGGGGACCAACTCCCCGGGGAGTAGGGGAGTAGGGGAGCTGGATAGTGACAATTGGTATGAAGGGTTGCCCCTACATTGATCAACCTTTTGTGACCCTACCAATTCGCTGATGGGAAATGAAAATATACTTACATAACTTTCAAAGGTCAAATTTTAAAAACTTTGACCCCTATTATGACCCCTTAATATTTATTGTTTTGGGCTCAAATCATATTATTAAGTTATATCCATGTCCAAGGAACCTATATCTAAAATTTCAAGTGTTTAGACCCAAAATTGTCGGAGGAGTTTAGTAGAGTTCTCAAAGGTCAAATCGTTAAACTTTGACCCCTTAACAGCCAAATTTCCGGCCGAAAACTGATCATGTAGATTTTCCCAAATCTCAGTACTATGTATATCAAATTTGGAGTTTGTAGGCTTAAAACTGACAGAGTTATTGCATAGAGAAATCGGTTTTCGGCCAGAAATTTGGCTATTAAGGGGTCAAAGTTCAACGATTTGACCTTTAAGAACTCTACCAAACTCCTCCGACAATTTTGGGTCTAAACACTTGAAATTTTAGATACAGGTACCTTGGACATGGATCTAACTTAATAACTCAATTTGAGCCCAAAACAATAAATTTTAAGGCGTCATAATAGGGGTCAAAATAAAAAAATTGACCGTTTTTTTTTGTTTCTTTTTTTTTCTCAGCATACACCTCCAAACACCCGGGCAAGGCCGGCCACCCATGCTAGCTTTCTATAAAAGTGAAATTGTGTGTGTGTGTGTGTGTACAATTCCCTATCAAACTACTCTGTCAATTTTCAGTCTACAAACTCGAGATTTGACAAAAGGGGTATTGAGATTTGGGAAAATCTTTTTAATTGGTTTTCGGCCAGAAATTTGGCTGTCAAGGGGTCAAAAGACAACGAAAACATTTGAAAACTCTAACAAACTCCTGCATCAATCTTAAGTCTAAACACTTCAGATTTTAGATGTAGGTTCCTTGGACATGGATCAAACTTTTTAATTTGATTTGAGTCCAAAACAATAAATGTTAAGAGGTCAAAATTGGGGTCAAAATTTAAAAAATTTGACCTCTCAGCCAATTTTTTGTCTAAATATTTGAAATTTTACTTAAAGTCTATTCAGACAAAGGGCAAGCTTTTTAATCGGTTTGTAGCCGAATATTTGTCTGCCAAGGAGTCAAAATTCAAAAGATTTGTTTATTGTGGTCTCTAGCAAACTATTCAACCAATTTTGGGTCTAGACATTTGAAATTTCATATAAAGGCTATTCAGACATGCAGCAAGCTTTTTAATCAGTTTTTGAGGTAAAAGGTGAAAGAGTTGAGCTTTGCAGACTCTACTAAACACTTCCGCCAATTTTGGGTGTAAACATTTGAAATTTTAGTTGTAGGTTTCCTGGATATGAGTCAAACTTTAAAAAATATATATACATATGCACATAAAGTTATGAACAGTACATAGGTCCCGCGCAATGCCGGGCTGAACTGCTAGTGTGTATACATTTTCGAAAATTTAAAAATACACCTATGTGTGACTTATACATTTTAATTTTACTCGCAGTTTAAAATCAATCAATATTTATCATTTCATCATTAATATGAGCCGTGGAAAATTAAGTTTGAAACAAAAAAAAAAAGAAGAAAAACGATAAAAAGAATCGCTTTTGTTATCAGAAAACATGAACAACATTTTCCGATTCCGATAGTGATGCCCGCAAAAATTCCGATTTTTTCGATTCCCGATTCCGATTAATCGTCCTAACATTAAAAAGTACTAATTATACCTTTGATATATGTAGTAATATTTTCATTACACTGATTAAATCTCTTTGATTCGTTTCACAATGAAGTGGTTGGATTTCCTTTGAAGTTGGTTCTTTCAAATTATCTAATCTTAGTCGGGGTTTTTTTTTTTGACACCCAAATGAAAACTGATTTACCCATCTATTTTTTTTTTAATTTTTGTTCATTCTTTCTTTCCAATAATTCACGACATTTACGCGAATAATTTAATTGCTGCGTTCAGATTCTAATCATTCGCGAGGAATTATTGATTGTTTTTTCATTGTTTTTTGGTAAATGCTGAAAATTAAAATAATTACTTTTTTCAGATACCAAATTATTATCTATATGCGTTTATATTATTACCTTATACTACTACTACTACTACTACTACTACTACTACTGTTGCTGTTGTTATTGCTGTTATTATTATTATTATTGGCTCACAAGGAGCTTTCACACAGGTCTTCGGAGATCTTTCCCTGAAACCAGCCTGTGGTGTTCACTGGAAGCTGAGTGACAACAAGTCTCCCCAGATTTCCAGTATTCTCTAACTCTTTCGTTAACATTTGCAAATAAATTTGCATTATCGCAACAGCTGCTTGCCATTGATTTCTCGTTGGCAGCAGCTATTGGTTGTGCTGGGATTTGAGTGGCAATAAGCCTCTCCAAGGACCCAGTTCTCTTCGCACTTATTCGGCTGAGGGCTGGTCTTTCCTTCCTCCTTGACTATTTAGTTATTTGGTTTCGCTCTTTTTTTTGGGGGGGGGATGATGTGGCAATGGGGATAGGATTGTGTTAGAGAACTTATAGATACGCGGTTTCAGTGTTCTTGGTTCTATGTAGTGTTTCATGTTTTGCCTTTGCAGCATTTTGTCTGGCCCGCACTTGTAGTTCCTGTGTGTTAGTTTCCACATTCAAGGGGTATTATTATTATTATTATTATTATTAAACCTCTGCTAATGTAGGTACCACCAACATCCTTAAGAAAACCCTTGATCTTTGAAGCTCCTGGTTTGGAGCCGGAATTGAGATAAGGCGTATACACGGGGTTAAAATACAAATAATCCCGGTCGTAGTTGGTACACAAGGAGTAGTATCAAGTCGTCTGGAAGGACAATTGAAAAACCTACAAATCCCCGATGTTTTAGGTGGCCTTCAGACCTCTGCAATTGTAGGTACCACCAACATCCTTAGAAAAACCCCTTGATCTTTGAAGCTCTTGGTTTGGAGCCGGGATTGAGGGAAATTCTCTGGAAATGAATCCCATCCCTTTCCAGAGAGACGTTGATAAACGACACCAGAAATATTATTATTATTATTGGCTCACAAGGAGCTTTCACACAGGTCATCAAAGATCTCTCCTTGAAAACTGTGGTGTTCCCTGAAAGCTGAGTAACATCAAGTCTCCCCAGATTTCTAACATACTCTTCACCTCTTTCGATAGTATTTGCAAATAAATTTGCATTATCGCAACAGCTGCTTGCTATTGATTTCTCGTTGGCAGCGGCCATTGGTCTTCACTGGAATTTGAGTGGCAATAAGCCTCTCCAAGGTTCCAGTTTTCTTCGCACTTATCCTGCGGAGGTCTGGTCAGTTCCTTGGTCTTTCCTTCCTCCTTGACTCTACTTGGCTATTTGATCTCACTCTTTTTTTTAGGGGGGGGGGGCAGTGATGTGGCAATGGAAGGCTTGGGATGGGATTGGGGTTAGAGAACTTTATTATTATTATTAGTATTATTGTTGTTATTGTTAGTATTGCTATTACTACTAATACTACTACTAACTAAGAATTTTTACACAGACCATCATAAAAGAATTTTCTTTGGGAACAATCTTTAGTGTTCCCTGAAGTCTGAGCGACAACAAGTCTCCCCAAATTTCCAGTACTCACAACCTCTTTCGATAACCTTTGCGAATTAGTTTGCCTCCTCGCAATAATCGTTTACCAATGATTTCTCGTAGGTAGCCACCATTGGTCTTCACTGGAATTTGGATGGCAATATGCCTCTCCAAGGTCATTATCCCTTTCACACTCAAACCAAATGGAGGTCTGGTTAGTGCTTTCTCTCTTCGGTCTTTTGATGCTTCTTGAACCTTCTTTGATATAATGTCAGTTTATGTAGACATCACACTTCTTTTTTTTTTTGGAGGGGGAGTTAATTTACAATTATATAGCTTCAGTTTCATGATTCCATGTGGTGTTTTTTTTTGTGTGTGTTTTACATCTGAAGTAGTTTTATATATACTCTATCAGTGTCTAATCTCGCTTATATATATATATATATATATATATATATATATATATATACCCGGCTTAAATCCAAGCCATTATCAACAAACAAACAGTAAGGCCAGACATATAAAACCAACAGTAGGTTCCTTTGATATAACAGGGGCACTTTCGAAATGAATCTTCCTATTTAGAGCACAGTTGAACTTGACGCCTGCATTTTAAATTCTAATTTAAGCTATTATATATAAAAATAATTTTATAAAATCAACAGTTGGTTCTCTACAGTGCAATGTAGACTACAATGCATTGTGGACTAAGTCACTGCAAGAAGGCATGTGAAGCTTCCTCCCTGTGCACCACAATGGGTTCCCAACTAGAGCAGGCAATCAATCGATTTAATTGTAAAATGGGCAATTTCATTGATTTCGATATCAATAAAAATATGGGAGTGTGAAACATTCGTTGATCATCATTCAATCCCGGGCAACATCGGATCTCCATGCTAGTAGATATATAAACGAAGAAAATTAACTGATGACGAATAAGAGAGAGGGGAAGAGAGAGGAGAGTAAATGTATAAGATAAAAATTTAACTAAAAAAAAAATAATCATAATATCTAATCCAAGAAAATCGACAATAAATAAACGGTTGATATAAAAATACGTTGATTCCGCAGACATTTTTTCTTCTTCCTCTTCGCAATGATAACTTTATAAACTCCATACAGATCAATAATGATGAAGTTAATTATGCAAATAAGGTTGGGCACGTAATTAACTTCTCGCAACTGATAAATTATGCAAATGAAGCATCGCCACTATTTAGTTACACACGTGTAACATTAATGGGTCATTTTTATTTATTTATTTTTTTTTATCAAGATGGGAATTTACACATGCCAAATTGAAAATATTCAAGAGAATTAAGAATTTCGTTATTTTATTAACACAAGAAAATTGTCTTGTCATTCTCAATTTTTATAGTTGATCTTTTTTGCGATATGTCCAAGCATCTCTATAAGAGACTCGGTCCGTCAGTCGATTATTTAATTTGCTTCTTCCCGCGGTAAATACTAATCGCCATGGCGGTTAGCACCCTTTCCGAGAGTCTATAGGGGAATGGGGCCAAAAATGAATGATCACATTCAATGCTACTAAGGCAAGACTCCTTTCCTTTAATAATTAATGGCAAAAGGCGCCCAGCATTGCATAGTTGTAAAATACGCTTAAATATATTTTAATTCATACAGATTTCGTAATTATAATTGCAGAATCAATTCTCTATTGAATATTATCCATGCATCCAGCGCGACCGTAAATGAGATTGAACTCACTACATAAATCTTGCCGGTAGCTGAATCTGTGATGCTTCGCCAGGACTATCAAGAGTATTTTTATTGTGACGCTATCACTAGATGGGGTGCCTACCATTTACCCTCGAGAGAGGGATAGACCATGCCAGTTTCTCAACCTGGGATTTTACCTCACGATACATACAGCACCTCACCTTCCCAAATGGTCACCCATCTGGTACTGGCCAGGTTCAACGCTTAACTTTGGTGATCTGGCGAGAACCGGTGTGTCAACATGATTGTGCCGTATATTGAATATCATATTTTACTTTATATATAATTCTGATTTCAAACGTTAAAAAAAATGACTTAGGTGCCATCAGCTAGAATCAAAACCAAAAACATTTAGCACTTCAGCCACATCCCCTATTGTTTGATTTATCGACAGATAGATAAGAAAGATTTAAAATTAAACCACGTCAAATTATAAATGAATTTACGCATGCGCAAAAGTAATAGAAATATGTTGGCAAGTTAAAATAAACATTTTGCATTTCAATTTGCCGATACATTTTTGTATGCGTTATTCATCCATCCAAACAAAGTTTTTTTTTTTCGTTATAATCCAACGTTGGTGCATGATTACTATTTCCTGTTAATTTCAGTGTTATGCTTAAGAGTTTATCGGTTAAATATTTTCTCATTCCCTATAACTTTAAATGTAATGGAACAGGATCCACCCATGAATTCAAATGCAATTTGAACAAGATGCCCCTATAAAATTTAAGTGTAATTTGAACAGGATGCCCCCATAAAATTTAAGTGTGATGTGGACAGGTTTCCCCTATGAATTTAAATGTAATGTGAACAAGATACCCCTATAAATCTGGTTTCTAATAACAGTATCCACTTAGGTCTCGGTGGCAATATGTCTTGTTTCGTGGTGAATAAAAGTTTAACAAATAATTTTTAAAATGTCTAAAAGTTGAACAGAATGGGTTTCTAATGTGGAGAAAATTCAGTCCCCTTAAAAGTCAATCTTTGAGAAGATGTTCGTCCCCCGTCCCCCAACGTTACTCAAACACCCCGAAATTATCTTTCTCAGCTCTTTTTTTTTTTTTTAATTTTTTATGAATTTCAATTTTGTTTTCCTCCTTTCTAACCGTCTTTCCGACTTGATTAACTTTTAAAAATATCTTTGGTATAATTGTAAACTACATTCTACGGTGAGACCCCAATTTGGAAGCCTCGAGGGACTGTTTAGTTTGACGGCTTTAGTCGCTATTATCGCTAGGTCCATCCGTACTCGGAATGAGAGTATGATAGTCAAGGTCACATCTATATGATATGTTTTCAATAATGAAATGTCCATTATATATACAGGGTATTCATGTGTACTGGTCTTTTATGCTCACTAAGTCTAGTCGCTCAGCTGGTCAAACATGGATGTCTCTGAAGCAGATCACGTCGAGGTCACCAGTGGTAGAGATTCCTGATGTTGCATTTTCTATAATAAAGAGAAGAGTTCTTTGTACACGCGTGCGGGGTATTTATGCATGCGTTTGTTTTTCATTATTGTCGTTTCATCAAGTGGTTGCTATAGAAACAAGTTTCTTTTGATAAAGTAGAAGAGAATATAAGGAGACGTTTACTGAGAGTTTTCTTCAATGTTTTATTTGACGAGAATTGACTCAGAAAAGAGAGATAGAGAGAGAGAGATAGACTAATACTACGTTTGGTAATTATTTACTTCTTAACTTTCTAACTCAACCGAAATGAGCGACACACATAGACAGACACTGAATTAAAATTCGTCTTAGATTACAAAGCTTTCTACATTATTCGCGGTGTCTCCTTTGTATGGCTTCTACGAAGAGACTGATTTAAAAGCTTTCTTTCCTCTTGCTCAAAAAACGTGACGCCATTCGGCATCTCCTCATATAACTCTGTTTTATCTTCCGCCCCTGCCTTAACTTTATGTCACTCATCTCTGGGAACGATTCTGTTTTGCAGATTTGGGTTATTACCATGCACTCAGTGTGACCCTTCTCAAAATTCACACTAGCTAACTTTATCACCATTTTGTCACATCTTGCCTGCTGCTCCAACTTGCAGAGTGTGTAGAATAGTCAAATAGATTCTGTAATATCTACCAAGCTCCTTGCCCTATCGCATCACCACCATGTAACATATAGTTAAAATGTAATCCATAGTTTCCAAATATTTGTTTATAAAATATGCGTATACAAGGCAACTTAGTCTAACTAATCTTTAAGTATCTGAAAATGTAAACCAACTTTAAGCATAAAAACGTTTCATAAATGTGTTGAATTTGTATTTAAATAAAAAAAGGGGTTGATATGACGTAAAACAAAACAACCAAACCAAAATTTCACACAATTTCTTTATTTGTTTCTCATAATTTCCTAGTAATATTTTACTATATTAAAAAAAAAAAAAAATAGAAAAACAATTAATATATGACAATGCTTATTTCTTCTTTTTTTTTTGGAGGGGGATGGGCATTTTTTTTTTTTTTTGTTTATGTTTCTTTTCCCTCAATTTTTCTGAACTTTTTCATGTTTCTTTTTTTCTTTTATAATATTTCTTCTCCCTTCCTTTCTTTCCAGGCTTTCTGAATCCCCCCCCCCCGACAAAAGGAGGGCGGATCTGTAAATTCACCCTTGTCCGTTTGTCTGTCCGCACTTTTCTCAATAACTACGCCTTGGAATTCTTTGAAATTTTGTACAAACATTAAACATGATATAAGTAAAAAAGTAACAGAAAGCATTTTCCCGGAAAATTCCAGTTGCCCCACTAGGGGGTGCCTTTCAGATTAAAATTTACATTTTTGTGCTTATTAAAAAAAAAAATTGTTGCCTTGGATTTTTATAAAACTTTCTGAAAAGTTGTAACTAACCGATTTCTATATAATTTTGTTTGTCTATATTTCACCAATTTCGATGACAATGAAAATATGGGAGAGTTAAACATTCATTGAGCATCTTTCAATCTGGGGCAACGTCGGATCTCCCTGCTAGTGTTTTGATAACACTGATATTTTTCTAGATAGCGCAAAAAAACAATTATTAATCCCCCGACAAAAGGAGAACGGACCTGTAAATTCACCTTCGTCCGTTCGTCTATCTGCACTTTTCTTAATAACTACACCTTAGAATTTTTTGAAATTTTGCACAAACATTAAACATGATCTGAGTAAAAAAGTAACAGAACGAATTTTCTGGGAAAACTCTGGTTGCCCCCCCCCCTAGGAGTGCTTTTTGGGTTAAAATGGCTAAAATTGACACTTTTGTGCTTATTAAAAAACATTGATGCCTTAAATTTTTATAAAACTTTCTGAAAGGTTGTAACTAACTGATTTCTATATAATTTTGTTCGTCTATACTTCGCGATAACTCTTGAGTGTGCCCCAGAGACTCTTTTAAGGTTAATAAAAACACTCCATTTTTGGGATTATTTTACCATATTTGTCCAAAATTTTCTATGTATGTCTATTTAGCAGTTTTTTTTAAAACTCAAATTTAAATATGTTAAGGCCTTGGGGACTTTTGGGGCTAAATAGGGGTGGGGAAAATGATGGACTTAGTCATTTCTTTTTTTGCATGGTGCAAAACTTAAATTTACATATGTTAAGGCCTAAAACTGCATCGTTTGTTCATTTTCATCAGAGACTGTTGGAGCTAAATTGAGGGAGGGGGGATGCTGAACTTAGTCATTTTTTTTATGCCTCGTTCACTGCGCACTCACGGGGGACCATGCATGCTACACTTGTTCTCTCTCTCTCTTTCTTTCCTTTTGTTACCCTTTCCCTTCCCCCCTTTCTTTTTCCCCCGTTTCTTCTCTCCTGTCTTTCTTCTTTCCTTTTTTTTCTCTCAATATTTCCACTTTTCTTCCGATTGTTTAATTCATCTTTTTTTTTCTCTTAATATTTATTTACTTTATTAGTTGTTTTTTTTTTGAAAATCGCTCTAGACAAGACATGAAGCCAGTCGATTTAAGGAGCTAAAAAATACTACTTCAAAGTACAAAAAAAAAACACTCCACGATAAGTGTGAGATGGATAGGTTCCAACCAAGAAAACAGAAACTCTTCTCCCTTTGTCAAAAACATTGCTTATGGGATACGAGGACTAAAGGACAAAATAAGGGAAGCGAGAGTTACAAGGCTGATGAAAGTAAACCTTAGGTCCATTTTCTACTCTCTTAATAATTTATTCTCCCTTTTTTCTTTAATATTTTCCCATTCTCTATTTCCTTTTTTTTCTTCAATATTTTCGTTTCTTTCTTTTTGAATATTTCCTCATTCTTTTTATTTTTTAATACTTTTATTATTATTATTATCTCTTTCTTTACTTCTTTCATTTTAACTTTCTCCCCCCTCCTCTTTTTTTAATTAACATTTTTCGGTGCAACCACACCATAATAGTGAAATTCAGAAAACGAAAAAAAATCGATTAAAAAAACAAACAAACAATGATATCTAGTGACTTTTTGTGTCAATTTCATCTAAAAGCAATGATATCTACTTAATTGGCATGTCAGAAGTACTTAAATATTACCGCATTATTTAAAACACACATTTGATTTTTATCGTAAAAAACCGTCGCCATATTTCTTTAGGAAAATATGACATGATAACAAGGGAAGTAAGTCAATTATGCTGAAAACACAGCAAAATGCACAATTTATTAAAAAAAACAAACAAAACAAAAAAAAAACATTGGAAATAGTTACACGCTATTTACCTCCCTTACCTCTCGAATGTGTTTTTAGCTAAACATTTTATTTCCCTAATTTTTTTCAAAAAATGTTTTTTTTTTAATAATTCTTTTCACCTTATAATTTTTTCATAATTTTTTGATATAGTCATTATTGTAATATGGCAATTAAGTAAAGACCATTGGTTTGCCTTGAAATTCAATATTATAAAGTTCAAATTTTGCCATTATAATGTCCATTTTCCTACACTTTTTAACTTTTGTTTCTCTTTTTTTTTATTTGTTTCTTTCCTAATATTTCCCTTCATTCTTTATTACATCCAGCTCGACCCATTGATTTCCTGTTTGTAAAATGTGTATTTATTGCTCAAGTGGAGGAGGATGTTTCTCTCTACATTTTGCATATTAATATTTGTAATGACACATTCGATGAACGTCAATTACTATTGAAAGAAAGAACGCCATCTTTTTTTTTTTATCATCCGGGTATTCAAACTATTTCAGGAGATTCTTGAAGTCTTTGAATTAAAGAAAAATGGAAAGAAATTCTTTAAGAAATGGAAATTCGTCTTTTTCAGACGTAAGATCAGTAGATTCTTGTTTGGTGGAGTGCGGGATAGATGGTCTCTTTTTCACTTCAAATTCAAAGAAAATGGAATTAAATCATCTTCTGTTTAATGCCTTTTAATAATTTATGATATTGAGCTGAGCAAATTAAAAAAACAAAAAGAAAAGAAAATTACAACTAATTCATGCAGCCAATCAAAATCCGTATATTTTTAGACGTATCTAAACGTCATTATTCCGTATTCTTATTTACTTGCCGCCCCACGAGACAGACAGACATTTTTTTTTTTTAATGTGGGGGAGTTCGGTTGAGATAAAAATGAAAATTTCCTCAATATAGAAAGATTTCTCGGTGCTTGTTTATATTGCCGATCTTTTAAACCAACGCATTTCAGGTTAAATTTGGAACTCTATTCCGTTTGCCTGCTTTCCAGCTGACTACAATATAGTCGTCTTCAAGTCCAATGTAAACAAGTTCTTGATGAGTCGTCCCCTTAAGTAATCCAATTTACCAAATTGTCACTACTAACGATTAATACGATATTGTCCCATTGACTACTATGCACTCATTAACCCTTATCCTTAAGTGGCCTCCGGGCCTTGATAAGTGGTGACTCCTTTGTAAAAAAATAAAATGTTATTAGGATCATCAAATCATTAAAAGAAACAAATTCCAGATGTAGGTCAAAAAGTGGAGACCAGATAAAGAAACTAGAGGAATATTCATCTCTCATCATTTTGTGATGGATTCGAAATAGATGTGCGAGACGAAGTTATTTCTTTTTCTTTCTTTCTTCATTTGGCTCACTCTTTCCTCTGCTTTCCTTTTCACTTCTTTATAGTAGTTAGGTGTCGGATTTTTACGTTGAGATGCGATGCGATTCAGACTAATGCTAAAAGGCAAATAGCTTTAATTGTTACCCTTTTTCTAAGTAAGTTAGTTTTCACAGGAATGTGTGAACTCCAAATACTTTCGAACCAATAAAATTCGTTTCAACTGCGCACTCACGGGGGACCATAACAGTGATAATCCTGCATGAAATTCAACAAGTATATAAAACTGTGGTAAACAGAAATTCTGAGTTGTTCTTGGGGGGGGGGGACATCTGCAGTGCTCCATACTAAAATGTATTTAAGCCTGCTGCTATATTGCCAGTGAATACAACCATTCAAAAAGTAAACTCGCACACACATACACACAGAGCAGAACTTTGAAACCAACTTTCTGGCGTTTTTGTCTTGTTCTTATTCAAGAACTTTAAAACTTCTCAACAAACTTTGGCCTTTCAACATCTATTTTTACATTACTGTAAAATTATTGATTTACGTACATTTTGTTCATTAATTCATGTTTCCGTTGTTGGGTTAGCTCTTGCCAACCAATGAGTACTTGTGAGTAAAAATATAACAGAATTATTAAATCTTTTAAATTAGGTAAAAAATAGTTTCCATAAGTTAATATGGTTTTCAGCAACACACATTTAAAAAAATTTTTTTTACATTTTTTTTTTTCAATTAGAAAGGTTTTCGGAATTATTCTCCATATTTCCAATTAAAAGCATATACATGAAACACCCAAATTTAAATTACAGTAAAACGGATTCCTCAGAGACTTTAAGGGGAATTTAGACTTTTCTTTCTTTCTTTTTTATATTTACTTGCGTCCCCACGACATGAGTTAGTTTTTAATGTGAGAGACGGAAACCAGCTTCCCTTTTTTAATATGTATGTATGTATGTGTGTATGTATGTGTGTGTGTGTGTGTGTGTGTGTGTGTGTGTGTGTGTGTGTGTGTGTGTGTGTGTGTGTGTGTGCGTGTGCGTGAAGGCCAAGAACAACAGAAAATAAGCAAGCCTTTTTACACTTACTGAAATCAGATAATCCTGAGCAGCGTCAGGTCGGGTCAGCTAGTAACTTAATATTTACTGGTGTTGTAACAACCAAAAAAACATTTTTCATAGTTTACTACTAAGTGACTTTAAGGGGAATTTAGACTTTTCTTTCTTTTTTATATTTACTTGCCTCCCCACGAGGGCAGAGTTAGACATGAGTTAATTTTTAATGTGAGGGAGAGAAACCAGCTTCCCACAAAAGGGGCACTCTGGTCAGTAACAAAAAATTAAAAAAAATGTATTAGTCATGAAGGATTTCTTCTCCATTAACCGAGACCAAAAAAGTGTAGAGCAGCATCTGAAGAACAGATACTACACTTTGAGATATTAAATTTTTTTAGTCACAAGAAAAAAAAAATGCAATGGAAAAATGAACAAAAACTTTAGGCACCAGGTCAACTCAAAAAAAAAGAAGGTATGGTGAGGTTGGTTGGTCTATCTCGTCTCTGTTTAAAACGTTAAAAAATTTCTCTCTCAGCCAGCATCTTTTATCATGTTCGCCCCCCCCCTTTTTTTTTTTTACATAGGCGTCACCACTTATCAAGGCCGATAGGCCACTCAAGGATAAGTGTTAAAGAGTGTAGAGTAGTCAACAGGACAATATAGTAATCGATAGTAATGGAAGTTCGGTAAATTTGTTAACTTAAGTGGAACGGCTCATCAGAAACTTGTTCACGTTGGACGTGAAGACAACCATATTATAGACAGCTGGAAAGCAGGAAAACGGAAGACAATTCCACAGGCGTGCAGTTCTAAGAAAGAAGCTTTGATCATGGAATCTATGTTTAGGTACAGATAAAGAGTGGGGAAAATTATTGATAATGTTTTCAGCTAGTCTAGTGTTTCTTGTGAAAGTTTGGCGAGGGGGGGGGGCCATAGATTGAAGCTCAGTTGAACACTTTCCATGAAAATAACGATAAAGCAGAGACAAATTCGCAACATCTCTTCTGTGAGAAAGAGGTTGCAGCGAAGAGAAAAGGGCATCTTCCACCAGGCCACGAAGTCTATTTTAAACCCTATCAAGGCAGGACAAGTCTTTTCTAGCAGCTCCTGCCCATATGTGGCAACTGTATTCAATCCTTGGACGTATCTGGCTCTTATATAGATAGAGAATTGCATCTGTGTGTGTGTGTGTGTGTGTGTGTGTGTGTGTGTGTGTGTGTGTGTGTGTGTGTGTGTGTGTGTGTGTGTGTGTGTGTGTGTATGTGTGTGTATGTGTGTGTGTGTGTGCGAAGGCCAAGAACAACAGAAAATAAGCAAGCCTTTTTACACTTACTGAAATCAGATAATCCTGAGCAGCGGCGGGTCGGGTCAGCTAGTAACTTAATATTTACTAGTTTTGTAACAACCAAAAAACATTTTTCATAGTTTACTACTAGTGATTTGTAACTAACGTAGAAACGTTAACCCATTTTCAATAAATAAAAAAAAAAAAAACTCTGAATTCATTATTGTTTCTTGGGCTCTTTGAGCAAATTTTAATTTTTTACCATATAATAAAAATTATTTTTAATATTGGAATCCTTTTTAAGACGAGTAATTTATTTATTTATGTATTTGCAGACTATTATCCTCATCTTTATAGTTTCACAACGTTTCGGCAAACTATTCCTCTGACCTTCGTCAAGTGGTTAACCATGATGGGATAAGAATGCTGAATTTGTATCCTCAGTAATTACTGCTTTCCATAGTTGTTGTCATTTCAACACGTTTTGACCAAGCCTCTTGGCACAGTGGATAGAGGCATTGAATCTCTACGGTTTCAGGTGAGCATTGTCTGAAGATAACGGTTTCAATCCTACACAAAGAAGGCAAGAGGATTAGTTGGCCAAAACGTGGGGAGACGACAACAACTATGGAAGGCAGTAATTACTGAGGATGCAGTTAAGAGACTCAGCATTCCTACCCCGTCGTGGTTAACCACTTGATGAAGGCCAGAGGATGAGTTGGCCGAAACGTGGTGAAACAACAACAAAAGATGAGGATAACAGTCCGCAATAAATAAATAAATAAATAAAATTAATTAAAGACTTTGATTTCATATTAAAGAAACCTAACTGTTCTTTTTTGTCTATTTAACTTTCAAATTTCTTTAATTCAAGCGATTTATATTAAATACAAAAAAAAAAAAATAAATAAAATAAATAAATAATTTAACAAACCTAAGAATCCATGAAAATCGTTTTCTGTTTTCTTGGCAAATTTTAGAATATTCTGCTTCACTTACCTGTAAAATAAGAAAACAAAGAAATTAAAGAGAATCGTTTTATAGATAATTCCCATTTTTTTTTTTTTAATTATAAGTGCACATAATTAATCACTTTATACGATTCTACGTACTCACAGGTTTCAATTCTTAAAAATATATATATTTTTATCTAAATTGCTCCAGGAGTAAACAATAAAACATGATTAGCACAAGCACTGGAGATGCCTTAGACTTTAAAAGACCAATGCTATAAGTAGGAGGAAAACAGTCAGCAAAAAGATAGTTCCACAAGCCTGCAGTTCTTGGAAAGAAGCCAGAGTTGGAAGCCATGTTTAGTTTCAGAACAGTTTCTGATGGTTAGTTGTTTTACACAAGTCCTACAGGTGACTGGTTCTCAGTAGACAGTTTTCGAGTTGGAAGCCACAGCGCAAAAGATTCTTCCCATGTTGACACGAAAAAAAAAAACATATGCGAATTTGCCACAGAAAAGGTTTAATATTAATGGAGCAATTCTGGTTTCTGATTGGTTGGTAGCAGAACGTGAATTAATTTGATTTGTCAGTTCCTAGCAGCATCGTTTATAAATAGAATCTCCCGACTGTGCGGAAGCATACACCAGTTCAAAAATATTGCAACAAATAGGAAGTTGTATTACTAAGAAATATCAAAGCAGTGATTTTTTTTTTTTTTTTTACAGGAGAGTCACCACTTATCAAGGCCCGAAGGTCACTCGAGGGGTTAATGAATGTAAGGTGATAGTAATCGTTAATGGTGTAGATTGAGGAGAATTTGAATTATTTAAAGGGCTGGCACAGCAATACTTGTTTACATTGGACTTGAAGGTTATCATATTGTAATCGGCTGGGAAACAGGTCAATGGAACAGGGTTCCACACGCGGGCAGTTCTAAGAAAGAAACTTTGTTCATGGAATCTGCATTTAGATTTAAGCACAGATAGAGAGTGAGAAAAATTGTTGATAGTGATTGTAGCTAGTCTAGTGTTTTTTTGTGAAAGTTTGGCAAGAGGGAACCATAGATTGGAGCTCAGCTGAGCACTTGCCATGAAAGTAACAATACAGCAGAGACAGGCTCACAACTTAGACAAGATCAACGAGTTGGAATAAAGGAAGCAGTAAATAGATCATGCAATTCTGAAGAGCATATGCCATAGTATTTGTAGAAAAGACTGAGACTAGCAACATCACGTCTATGAGATAGAGGCTGCAGAAGAAGAAAGACTCCACTCAAATTACAAATACGTTTCTGCACCTTATCAAGAATCCTGAAATAGGGTATAATAACTATTATTCACAGATACACACAAGATCTGATCTTCCATGGTTGGGTCTACACCGAATGGTATATATATTATTTAATTGGTATTCATTATTGAGATGAGTATTATTTATTAATTTATTTATTGCGGACTATTATCCTCATCTTTTCTTAGTTGTTGTTTCATGACGTTTTGGCCAACTATTCCCCTGGCCTTCGTCAGGATAATGAATAAACGTGGATTTATAAGACCAAAAAACCCAACCTTGATCGCACTTTGGGACCCGTGGTGCAATGGATAGAGACGTTGGATCTCTACGGTTTCAGGTGAGAATTGTCTGCAGATAGTGGTTTCAAGCCTACCCAAAGCCGACCAGAGGTTTACTTTGTCAAATACGTGGTGAAACGACAACTATGGATGGCAGTAATTGCTGAGAATGCAGTTAACAGATTCGTAGTTCCTATTCCGTTGCAGTTACCACCTGACGAAGGCCAGAGGAATAGTCGGCCGAAACATCGCGAAACAACAACTTAGAAAGATGAGGATAATAGTTCGCAATAAATAAATTAATAAAAGAAGTAATTAGTTTAAATGTCATATACATTTTTCATCATTCGCTAATCTGTTGCAAAAAGTGAAAACCGTTGGTGTGATGAAGTGCAAATACTCAGCTGTGCTTTGCGGTTGCTTCTTATCAAATGATGGAAGACCTATTTTAATTTTTAATAACTATTTTTATTTTCTAAGCTATATATTTAATTTGTTAATAAGTGCCATAATTGTATAATCAAATCAGCTCAGTGGAGAATTTTTCGTAAAATATTAACCAATTGTCTCTGTAAATTTATATTGTCTACATATTACATAGATTCGTTGGTAATGTCTTATTATTTTTCTCCTATTGAAACGATTTTAATCTAACAGTTTATTATATACTTTCTCATTTATAAATTACTAGTGGCGAGGGGGGAGGCGTCCGGCTTTTCCCGGTCGTAAAATATGCTTAAATATGATATTTTAATTTGTCCCGATTTCGTATATATTATTATAGAGTCGTTATTTCAAAAATAAAAAGAAAAGTATATATATCAGCTAGAATCTAAACCGAAAGCAAAATTGTAGCATTCAAAGCTGGTGACGTTACCACTGTACCAACGTGACACGCATATGAACTGATTAAAAATAAACTAAGATGAATGTACGAAATTTATAACGATTTTTTTTTTCAATTTTGACCCCTTAAAAACTGTTTTAACCGGCTAAAGACCCATACTGTAACGGTCCATAAAAATTCCAATTGTTTGTGGCTCCTAGTACTATTTTGCGACTTTTAGTTCCGCAGGAGATAGAGTTTGAAAATATGGAAACAGACAGACAGACAGACATAGTGAGTTTTATAAATTAAACTCGCAGGCCGATTGGCGTTGTAGATATCGAGAGATAAGAAAGATTTAATATTAAATGACTTGAAGAGATTAATTGAATTTGAGCATGCGCAGAAAGAAATGAAATATGTCGGCAAGTTGGAATGAACATCTTGCATTTCAGCTTACCAATATATGTCTGTACGCTTTATTCATCCATCCAAACAAAGATTTTATTCGTAATATTCTTGGTGTACGAGTATTATTTGCTGTTAACTTCAGTGTTAAATAACTAGTAGTTTAAGAGTTTATCGGTTAAATATTTACGCACAGACAAACATATACATATCTACTGCTTTATTTATGTAGATTATGTTGTATGGTAGGTCACTTAAGGTCATGGAAAATATGGCGCATACTTATATTGAGGTAGATGTAAAATATGTCAGTTCAAAATAAAATAACAGGAAAATTTATGTATATATTTGCTTATCACTGAAAAACTTTGGTGTACACCTAAAATTACGGAAAATTACCGAATTTTAATAACTGATAGCTGATTCTTCAAGAAGTTAAAACTTTATTTCACCTTTTTTATTTCTTCCCAAATCGATACTAGAACGCGATGGCTGAGAGTCAATCATGTCGAGTGAAAAGATTAACAATGCTAAGGAGTATTTTGTTGTCTAAAAGAATAATGTCTTGAAAGAGTAATGTTTGTTTTTTTTTTTTTTTTTTTGAAGTCGTGTTTTCTAAAAGTAGTCCTCCTACCCTCTGTAAAATATTCTTCTAAGTGTAAAGTATTTTAAGAATATGAAATAATTATCCTACTTATAGAATTTTATTTGATAACTTTATTCGGCATCAAATAACTCATAGATGGTTAATATACCGTAAAACAACCATTCCAAACTTTTTCGCTTCTCTGATTGGCTGAAAAAAAAAACCCCTGCTGATTAAAGATTTTATTCTATCAAGAGTCGATACGTAAATACAGCATTTAACCTTTATCCTCGAGTAGACCCATGGGCATTGATAAGTGGTGACTCCTATGTAAAAAAAAAAAAGCATTCGCTGCCTCTGCTTCTTTAAACAGTCAAAGGCATCTGAAGAAGGCTGGAGATTACAACGGTCGAAACGTTCTGAAAAATTTCACTAACCAAAAATCAACCTCATAAACATCAAATTTATGTTTCAAATTTAAGTTATATCTACGGAGAGAATTCATAAACATGTAGCAATAGAAATGATTTATTTCAGAAAACAAAAAACAAAAAGGAATTAAATAACTCAAAGATGGTTGATACTCCGTAAAACAAACCAAACTAAATCTTTTCGCTTCTCTGATTGGCTGAAAAAAATCATGCTGATTAAAGATTTTATTCAATCAAAAGTCGATATGTAAATACAACATTCGCTACCTCTGCCTCTTCAAACACTCAAAGGCATTTGAAAAAAACTGGAGATAACAGTGGTCGAAACGTTCTGAAACATTTCACCAACCAAGAAATCAACCTCATAAATATAATATTCTAGATAATTACGTTCATACAGATGCCATAGCGTTGAGATCTTTTTCAACAGAATCGTTTTTTTTTTTCTTTTAATGCAGATTTGCAAATCTAATGGCATCAGTAAACAATACGAGAAACAATGAAGCCAGTTAGTTAAAATAATAAACGAACAGACGGAAGTAATTTCAGTTTATTCTGTGTCCGAATCACACAAATCAATAAATGTCCGCTTAAGGAAGCGACTATAAAAATAGGTCTCTTCTCCAGCCGTGTCTGGCGAACTGGTCTACAAGAATTTGTCAACAGATACAATTATCAGTTGTATCTACACAGACAATTCATAAACGTGAAGTAATGGAAATTATATTTATTTCAGAAAAAAAAAGAAAAGAACAATACAGGTTTAAAAAATGCATTTCTGAATTTTCAAAAATGCATTTCTGAATTTTAGAGATAAGGAATATTCGTGTTATTTGGATTCTTCAGACTACTGTTCTCATCTTGAGTGTTATTTTTCACAACGTTTCGGTCGATGTAACCACCGACCTTCTTCAGGTGCATCTGTCGAACTTGTACGAGCCTTTTTCAAGTCTCACACAAAAACACACATTCACATTTCAAGCTATGTCATATACATACACGCACACAAACATACGCGCCCACGTCCACACACACACGTACATTTATTCACGTTCGCGTACATATACTCACATTCATATGTACGCGCACACGAACGCACACATGGACGACGTCACTTCCGCTTTCTAAGGAATTATACACATGCGCAAAGGACCACCGGAAACGAGTATAAAAGAGAGAGTAACGACCGGCTTCTTCCTTTTTCGAGACTAGCCTCCTAGGTGGCTGGTCGACGCGCTAGCCGCCGCCGTTTCGGCGCGCGCACACGCGTACCTCACGCCCACTTACTACTATGTATGGGGCACTAGCTAACAGACCCTATGTACACATTCCCACTCTTTCTCTCTCTATCTACTACTGGTGCCTGAGAACACCTTCGCGTAGCTGACTACTAACTGATGTCAACTCTCATATCCTCTTCTTTGTCTACACGCTGGACTATCATTCTCAATTTTCACTACAACACTTATTTCTCTTCCCACGCGCGAACAAACGATAGTGACCCGAACTTGAGATGAACCCACATTTCCTTTTCTTGCTACAACACCAGTCGTGCAACGAACATTGGTTACATACGCGCGGACATGAACACGTGTTATAACTAAAACGTTCATTCTTTCAACAGCAAATAAACGACGTTTATCTTATCCATCAATTGAGTCTTTGTTTCCTTCAATTCCATTCGTTTAATTATTTTCTTGTGGCGAGCTAGGGTATATATCCTGGTCCGCAACAAACTCTAGAATCTGCATGGAATTTTAAATGGAACCCTTTATTTAGTCCATGGAGGTAGAATGCTCTTATCCCGTCAGCCATAACTGGGCAGAAGACCTAAGTAATTCGCGATTGTATTTTGAGTGTCGCTTGCACAAAGGATTGAATCTTCAACCCCGAGAAGAGTGCAAAGGTTTCCATTCCATCTTTTTTAGTTGTTTCATCCAGTACTAGTTGATTGTTTGGCGACGACTTTGTTTGATTCATCTTTTCCGGATGTTTATTTAAATCCCACCCAGCAAATTGGTTTAATTTAGTTCGTATTCTGAAGAAGCACCAAAAATATACCATGATCTTTTTTTTTTCTTTTTTTTTTTTTTTTTTTTTAAGAACAGGCAATCTGGCTAGGGACTTATCCTCGGGCCCTCAAAATCAACAGAGATTAGACCATTCCCGTAATGATCTGGTCATTGTTGATTGCGGTGTAATGCTGGTTCTGTGCAGTGCTAGGAGGTTCACTCTCCCAGGCTTTGCTCTCTCTCTTTTTGAGGAGGGGTTAGTTATTGCTAATCACCTGAGGCGCCTTTACCGGGAAATGCCGACAGGGCTGCTACGGCACATTTTTTTTTTTTAGGTCAGTGTGCCCCTTCTTGGGGGCGCTGACTTCTCAATCCCATTTTCCAACCCTGGTGTCACAGTTCTTGCAGTGTGAAAGAACTATATATATAAAATTTATAAAACTCACTATGTCTTCATATTTTCAAACTCTATCTCTTCTAAAACTAAAAGTCGCAGAGCGGCGCTAGGGGCCTCAAATGATTGATTTTTTATGGACTGTTCGTTTATGGGTCTTTAGCTGGTTAAAACAATTTTTAAGGGGTCAAAAAGGGGTCGAATCGAAAAAAAATCGTTATACATTTTGTAAATTCATCTTAGTTTATTTTTAATCAGTTCATAGGCGTGTCACTTTGGAACAGTGGTAACGTCACCAGCTTTGAATGTTACAATTTTGCTCTCAGTTTCGATCTAGCTGATGGTACCCAAATACTTTGCTTTTTACTTTTGAAATCACTACTCTCTAATAATATATACGAAATCTGGACAAATTAAAATATCATATTTAAGCGTATTTTACGACCAGGCAAAGCTGGGTCCCCTGTAAGTATATATATATATATATATATATATATATATATATATATATATATATATATATATACTGTATTAACAAAACCAAGACTTAAAAAAAGGAATTGGTAGCAACAAAAAGTGTATTTCATTGTAAGTTACAATGGTTTCAATACCGGTTGGACAATTTCAAGCATTATGGCGTTTTAAAATCTTCATATAACCAGCCTTTCTTCAGACTTCTTGAATAAAAAACACTTAACAATAGAACATTATTTAAAGAAATTTCCCTTAAAGGAGATGAAGCATGCGAAAACATTTATCCTGTTCTATTGTTAAGTGTTTTTTATTCAAGTCTGAAGAAAGGTTGGTTATGTGAAGATTTTCAAACGCCATAATGCTTGAAATTGTCCAACCGGTATTGAAACAACTATAACTTACAATGAAATACATTTTTTGTTGCTACCAATTCCTTTTTGGAAGTCTTGGTTTTGTTTATACAGTATATTAATGCTCAATTATGAAATTTTGTAGCTTACTTTTTAAGTCATCTCTTTTTGGCTTAAAATTCATTGGTATATGAAAAATTTACTGAATTATACGAACCCAGTAAAATTCAGTATATTACAAACAAGTCTCTCTCTCTCTCTCTCTCTATATATATATATATATATATATATATATATATATATATATATATATATATATATATATATATATATATATATATATATATATATAGCCAGTAGAGTTTAGTTTCCTAGAAGTACATCCAGTACATCCAATGAAACAACATGTGTCTACCAAAGAGTGCTCAATGAGTGAACAGAGCAGGTATATTAAATTTATTTATACAAAACATTAATGGCTACATATGTGCATACATGTTTCTGTAATCACCCGCGTTGGGGGATTACATCTTCAGGCCAAGAATTACCGTCGAGAACTGATATTTCAAACAAAAACATTTTCTTATTTCGTTTACAAAGTTAGAATGTAACCTGGATGGGAGTTATAAGCGGGGGAGGGAGAGGACAAGTTAAAAAGAAAGGGAAATAAAAAAGAAGATGTTTATTATCTTCAAAGACCTCACTTGTCCCCCCCCCTCCGCTTATAACTCCCACCCAGGTTACATTCTAACTTTGTAAACGAAATAAGAAAATGTTTTTGTTTGAAATATCAGTTCTCGACGGTAATTCTTGGCCTGAAGACGTAATCCCCCAACGCGGGTGATTACAGAAACATGTATGCACATATGTAGCCATCAATGTTTGTATAAATAAATTTTATATATTAGATAGATAGTTTGAAAATGGACAGATGTGAATATGCTAATATAAAGTGGACATATATGAATATGGTTCTGGAAGCAGAAATACGCAGGGATCTTCCTCATTCATTATCGGGCGTTGGGTTGTTCTAGTCTTTTTATAATTTGCTGACGATGTTTTCTTTCTGGTTTTATCTCGATAGAACGTTAAAACCTCATTGGAACCACTGAATTTCCCTCACTCTTTATCCGTGCCTAAACCTAAACGATGATTCCATAAACAAAGCTTCTTTCTTTGAACTGCATGCCTATGAGACTCTCGTCCATTTCCCTACTTTCCGGCTGACTACAATTTGGTCGTCTTCAGATCCAACGTGAACACGTTCTTGATAAGCCGTCCCTTTCAGTAATCCAATTTACCAAATTTTCACTCCCAACGAGTACTACGATATTGCCCCGTTGACTACACTCATTAACCCCGGTCAATCAAGACCTGGAGGCCACTCAAGGATAAGCGGTGACTCCTTTTGTATTAATCGATATGCAGACAAATATATTTAAATAAATTGGGTGTTATGTGTTGAATAGTCTTCACACTGAATTCATTTATGCTCGTGTTCAATCTTTATATAACGCATGATTAATGTCGATTAGGCCTGAAAATCTTTTTTTTATTTGTTTTCCTCTCTCTCTCTCTCTCTCTCTCTCTCTCTCTCTCTCTCTCTCTCTCCTTATAGACTAGCTGTTCCTACCCAGCGTTGCCCAGTAATGTTCTTTTTATTTGCAACTAGCAGGGTGACCCGACGTTACCCGAGATTGAACGATGATCAACGCATGTTTCACACTCCCATATTTTATTGTCATCGAAATCAGTGAAATCGCAAATTTTTCAATCAAATCGATTGGTTGCTTACTCTAGTCGGGAGCCTATCATGGTACACGGGGAGGAAGCTTCGCATGTCTCTCAACAGTGAATTAGTCCACAATACATAGTAGTCTACATTGCACTTAGAGAACCTACTGTTGATTTTATAAAATTATTTTTTATATATAATATCTTGAATTAAAGTTTAAAATGCAAAAGTCAAGTATCATACTTCAATTGTGCTCTAAACCGAAACAGTCATTTTGAACGCGCTCCTGTCCAAGAACCTACTGTTGATTTTATATGCCAGGCCTTTGTTCTTGTGTGGTAATAAAATGTCTCAAATGCATTTGTGATGTTAGGCTGTATAAGGTGTTAACTTTGGTCAAAATCGCCTGTTCCTTCTTTCATCGGATTTTTTGACTATCAATGCTAATCAAAAACATTCCAATACAAAACCTATCTAAGAACACTGCCAGATACATGAAGTACATTTGTGTTAAATTCCATAAAAATCGGTCCAACCGTTTTGGATTCCATAGGAAATGAACTCACACACACAGACGAAGTTTTTTGTATATAGCCTCTATCTCTACTACTATATAAAAGGAACTTTTTCTGTGTGTGAGTTCGTTCTTTATGGAATCCAAAACGGCTGGGCCGATTTTTATAAATTTTCACACGAATGTACTTTATGTGCCCGGCAGTGTTCTTAGATAGGCTTTGTGTTAGAATGTCTTTGATAAGTAACGATAATCGATAATCGAAATAATCCAATGAAAGAAGGAGCAGGTGATTTTAACCAAAGTTAACACCTTACATCACAAGAACATTTAAATGTTATTAGCACACAAGCAGAAAGGCCCGACATAAAATCAACACTAGGTTCTTTGATATGACAAGGGCGCGTTCGAAATGAATGTTTCTGGTTAGAGTACAAGTAAACCATGATACTTGACTTTTGCATTTTAAACTTTAATTCAAGTTATTATATATAATATATTTTATAAAATCAATAGTAGGTTCTCTATAGTGCAAGGTAGACTAGAGTCTATTGTGTACTTAGTCACTTCAGGGTGGCATGTGAAGCTTCCTCCCGGTGCACCGCGATGGGTCCTCAATTAGAGCAGGTGATCAATCGATTTGATTGAAAAATGAGTCATTTCACCGATTTCGATAACAATAAAATTATAGGAATGTGAAACATTCGTTGGTCATCATTTAATCTCGGGCAACGTCTGCTGATAGATAGAAAGATAGATATGAGTAAGAGTGAGAGAGAGAGAGGGGGAGAGAGAGAGTGAGGAAGAGAGAAAGAATCTGTGTGCAATGTTGTAGGTGCTAAATTAGCAATATAGGTGAAATAGATATATAATCAGGCAACCTTCCCCTTATTGCTAATCAATATTTTGTTCCACATTTTGTGCAGATGCTATGAACACTTCAATATGGCCACCGTGTGCTTTCTGCGAGATCAAAGCAAAACAGTTGGCCGCCATGTTGGTTACTTGATAATAAAACGCCACACAATAGAAAGCAATTATTGTCTCGCTCTGTTGGACACGTATGTATGCCATGCGTGGCCAGAAAATACCGACAAGAACGATCTGCCATGGCGGCACGATCTGTTTCCCACTTATTGCATCGAACGAACATTCGTGAACAGCGTAGATTTATTATGGCCAGTTGTGAACTACTACTACTATTACTACTACGACGACGACTACTGTGTTTTTTTTTTCTATTTTCTTATTTTGTTTTTGCTGGAGATGGGGCATCCTACCGGATCCCAGACATTCACCTGGTATTTCAGACACTCTGACCAAGAGATCTTTGAACGATTCTAATTGTCTCTTCAAGTGCAACTGTTTACATCTCCTTTGCACTTGGTTCACCGGGTATATTTACCAGGTAGTTTTTAAAATTCTTTTTTGTGAGCCTGGTTGCTGCTATAATTGCTGGAATGATGTACTGTTCCAGCAACATCTGGAAGGCCCCTTGGAAGTCATTTTTTTGTGAGCATGTCACAACCTTTTTCATCTTCTTAATTGTTTTGTAACGGCAGCCTCTAAGGTTTTTCTTGAGTTTAGGGAATAACCAAAAGTCGCAGGGAGCAAGGTATGGACTATAGGGAGGCTGAGGAACTGTCTTGATGCCCATCTTGGTCAAATAGTCTGTGACAAGGATGGAGTTGTGGACTGATCTTCGCTGAGCAACCTTCAGAAAACTTTGCGCAAATCTTCTGCATCTTCAGTTCCAGAAATAATTGTGTGTACAGTTCCCACACTGACATCACACTCTACACTTATTCTCTCTATAGACGCACGCCGGTCCTTATCCATGAAATTCTTTATTTAGCCAATCAACTCTGGTTTTCTGACTTCCTTAATCTCCCCCTACACTCTCATCATCTTTTACAGACTCCCTGCCTACTTTGAATCTCTTATGTCACTTAAAAGCTGATGCTTGATTCATACAAGATGGCCCAAAAGCAGTTTGAAGCATTCCATACGTTTCTGTGGCATTTTTTAAAAAGTTTAACACAGCATTTTATTGAATATTATTCTTCTAAAAGTCTTCACGTTCAGATTGCATTTTTAAAATTGAACAGCTGTGACAATCAGGCAATATTAGGGTGTATTCCAATTCCTGCTGTAGCTGGTCATTTGAATCTGAGATCATAAAAATTGGTCAGTCATCGCATAAGATGTATAGCAATAACATAGTGAATTTTCAAGAGTCTACAACAATTTTAAATGCCTGTACAAAAAAAATCTGGAAACTTATTTAAGGCACCGTGTATATCAGGTTTAACAGCATTTTTTTAGGCACGTAGCTGTAAGAATGTAGATCGTGTATGATTTATTTCCAACTGTTCTGTCTTGTATATTTTCCCGCAACTTGCTAATAGAGTGGATATTTAATTTTTTACAGATGGTCTAGTGGAGCTGATTACATATATATATTTAAACGAACTTTGTGTGTGTGTGTGTGTGTGTGTGTGTGTGTGTGTGTGTGTGTGTGTGTGTGTGTGTGTGTGTGTGTGTGTGTGTGTGTGTGTGCGTGTGTGTGTGCATGAATTCGTTCACTGTGGAATCCAAAACGGCTGGGCTGATTTTTATGAAATTTCACACAAAGGTACTTTATGTGCCTGGCAGTGTTCTTAGATGGGATTTGTATTAGAATGTCTTTGATAAGTAATGGAGATATTTGGGTCTAATAGTTTTGTATAATAGCCGTCCCCAGCAAAAACTTACTACTGGATGTGAGGTGGCTCACACTCTCTGCTTTTCTACGGCAGAACCTGGACCTGTTGTCATTGCTGAGGCCACTAGTGGTGGATGTGGCCTCATCAAAGCCTTTCCCAGATTATAACACTTTGGTTGATGCTGAATTTGTTTAACATTGTTTAACAGGAATAATGATAACAAGAACGAACTAAGTGCGATATTGCCAGACACAAACAAGATAATATTTATATTATCCAAACATTGTGATGTGCCCAACGCGACAAGAATGAAAAAAAAAAAAATCCTCAATAAAAGAAAAAATGAAGTAAAGAGGACATTTATGTACATTCTCGTTTGTTTCTGTGGCGAAATGAAATAAATGATGATGGATGAAGATGGAAAGAGGGAGGAGGGACAGACAAGGAGAGTTGGGAGTCACAGACGAGAAAGAGGTATACAGCCATAGAGAGAGAAATGGCTGGAGGGAAAAATATGGAAGAAAGAGAGAAACGGATGAGGAAACAGTGCAAAACCGATGGAAATATAAAAGAATCAAAAAAAAAAATTGCATAGTATTCACGGCCCAAATAAGGTCCCCTTGATATGGTTAACTTACACTGGCTTTTACAAGGAATGGTGCATTTTTTCAAGTGATGCTGTCCACTAATGCTTCATTCAGTCTTGACAGACTATGGATACCCACTGTAAGGATGCCTGCGTGTGAAACTTTTGTGGCAAGAGTTGCGCAATCCTTAACCACACCTCTCCTGAGTCAACAGTGTTGAATACCAGTGGCATGTGGAGGTTCAGAACGACTGGAAACAATAAGCGGAAAGTATATACAGGGCCTAGAATTCCCAAATGGTCACCCATCTAGTACTAGCCAGGCTCGACATTGCTTAACTTCAGTGATCTGGTGAGAACCGGTGTGTCAACGTGATTGTGTCGTACGTGTTGTCTACAGCAACTTCACTAAGCTGGATACTCCACTAAACTACGGGTACTTCCAGATCAAGCTGTCTAAAGATATTCGCTTCCTGAAACGAAACGCACCTAATGTTGATGTTTTTTGTTTTTCTATTTCCTTTTGCAAAACTTAATTATGTTCTACAAAAACAAAAACAACAACCTACCTTGCCCCCTTTCCTTCTTCCCATTTTCCCTTTCTCTTTCTATCTCCCCTACTTCCTGACTGTTTTCCTAACTTAAAATGCACCAAGCATTAATACTCTAACCCTTTTTTTCCGTTCTCATTGCAAAGCTCATTCATGTTCTGCAGGGCAGGGAACAAAAACGAAAAAATCCACTATAAAACAACCAAACTAAAAACTACAAACTATCGATTGAAAAATACAAAGAACTTGAAAAATAAAAACCTTCTACAAAATAACTGGATGCAACATGAATACTATTTCCAAAATAACTGGATTTGGCATTAAATAAACTGAAAAAGGTCGATATGCCGTAAAACAACCAAACCAAACCAAACTCTACAAATAAATATTTCAAAATATAAAGAATTTGAAGCATAAAAACTGTTTCCAAAATAACTGGATTCGGCATTAAATAACCCGAAAAGGGTTGATATGCCGTAAAATAAAACTACCAAACCAAACCACTATACTAGATAAGTTCTTGTCCTGGAATCCAGTAAGACCAAGAGACTACAAGAAAAATATACAATAACTTATTTAAATGGTCAATTGAGGAGAGGAAAATTACGTTCTCAACTTTTTTACTAACTCAGTGTTTGAGATATAAAGGAGAACGTTAATGTAAGAATCGAATATCTATGTATCTCATGTAGAGATCAAGTGTTAGCCCCAAGAAGGGGGCCTCTTGATTTCCGAGAACTTCGACTGAACTAAAAGAAAACATGAGAGAAACAACATTCATTTGAAAATTTTCTTATTTTTATTTCAACTCAATAAATGGACAGATAATGTTTTTAGCTTGTGTTATTGGATTACTTCGACTTATTTGCTTTGCCTAAAAGTTAGGCAAAAAAAAAAAACTGTGACATTTTCTTGATTTGTCTCCCTTGTTCTGAAAAAAACTTCTTTAAAAAAAAAATGAAAACAAAGAAATAAACAAACAAAAAATAGATTAAACAAGCAAGCTGCCTAGTGTTGCTCCGTCGTAAAATACACTTAAAGATTATATTTTAATTCACATAGATTTTGTATTTATTAGTATTAGTATTTATTTGCTTCCCCATGAAAGCAAAATGTGACACAAGGTCGTTTTTAATGTGGGGGAAAACCAGCTCCTCAAAAGAAGGGCAAAAGAGGTACACTGGTAGGAACCAAAAATAATGATTGTCTCAGTATAGAGGGTTTCCCCTCCATTGACTGAGACAAATTAACTAAAGTGTAGCATCAGAACAGATACTACACTTTGATCTTGGCCCGAAGACCAAGAACAGAAAAAAGCAAGCTAAAGTCAATTCTCTATCGATTATTATATTGTACCTAATATATATTGTAGTAATTTTAAAAGTAAAAAAAAAAAAAAGAAATGACTTGGGTGGCATCAGTTAAAATTGAAACCGAAACATATAGCTCTCAAGCCTCATCCGTTAGCGTATGATCTAAATCCATACATATACAAAAGCTGCAAAAAAATTATGTTTAACCTATAACTTTTAATTAGCGCATGTGCAGAAAAAACATGGGTATAGTCGAGTTATGCTAAGCTCAATGGTACTTTCAATGTTATTTTTTTCAATTTTGACTCCTTAGCAGCTATTTTCCTGGCTAAAAACCAAATGTGAGAAGGTCCAAATATTCTATATATTAAGTTTTAATTCTGTAGATTAAAGATTCAGAAAGGAGTTTGATAGAGACTTTTCACACACACACACACCGACAACGCCCCTTTTAAAAATAATTATAGTAATAATAATTATGCTAGCCCCTTTAAGAACTCGTTTCTTATTGTTGAGCACTCTAAGTTGAAGTTAAAAGTCAGTCACTTAAGCTTACACGCGCCGATCATGATGTCATGATTGTTAGATCACTATCACCGTTTTGATATTTAAAAAATAAATGTTTAAATTTCAACTGTATTTCTCCTGATAAAGTTGGCTGTGTGGATTTGTTCCTTGCTAATGGAGTTAGAGATGGTTTTGTTGCCGGGTTCGAATCTCACGACTGACAGTAATTGTGACACTCTGCACTGATGATTCTCGGAAGGATAAAACACTAGTGTGTGTAGGTATTAAAAAAATAATTATATATATATATATATATATATATATATATAAAATATTTTGGTGTGCTAGAATGTTTTCATCTTAAATCGTCGTCTTCAAGTCCAATGTAAACAAGGTCTTATTTAATCATCCTCGTAAATAATCTAACTATACCAAATTTCCACTATAAACGATTATTACGTAACTGTTCCAATGACTGCAATATGCACATTAATCCTTATTCTCAATTGGCCTCCGGGCCTTGATATGTGATAACCCATTTGTAACAAAAAAAAAAAAGTTCTTTGCAATTATGCAGAATGTAGAAACTATGCATAAATAGAATTCAGCATAATAGTAAAAAGAAACCAATAATCTAATAAGAAACCATAAAAAATGAATAAGTAATTAATTAACACTTTTTTAAAAAGGAATATGCAGATTAGTTAACCTTCATGTAGTCCCTCGCATATCCATGATCGAGTATATGAAGAAGTTAGTTTTAATAATTTTTAAATAGAAAAAAGTAGGCTTTTAATATCAATGTCAGAATGAAAGAAAAACTCAACTTTGTAGGTAAATAGATTTACTTCCTTTGAAGTGAACAGCAACATGCCGAAATATTTCAATCAAATAGAAAAGTGCATCGAGTATGCAGAGTTCGACTTGCCAAAACTCATACCAATAGCAACTAATTGTGCACCTGAGAAAGGTGCGTTTAGTTGGCCACCATAACATTAATAAAAAAAAAACAACTTTTATCTACAATCCATTACTTTCTACAGCAAGAGGCACAGATGTGGGAAACCGTTGCAGATGGAAAAAATGATGGATATGGCTGAAAAAATTATTAACTTCATATGTCCAAGTGCTTTCGACTACCGGAAATTCATTTATTTTCTCTCCGTTTTGGATACCGAAATTGGAGAACTTCCGTACCATTCTAAATTAAGTTAGCTCGATCGGAGAAATGTTTTAAAGAATTTCTTTTTTAACCGAAACACAAGACTGAATTGTTCTTGGCAGGGAAAATGTTTCCACATGATCCAATCTTTATGTATAATACGGCATTATCACGTGTGTGTGTATATATATATATATATAATGTGTGTGCGTATAATACGGCATTATCACGTGTGTGTATATATATATATATATATATAATGTGTGTGTGTGTGTGTACAGCATTATCACGTTGACACACCGGTTCTCATCAGATCACCGAAGTTAAGCAACGTCGAGCCTGGCCAATAACAGATGCGTTACCATTTGGGAATAGCTGGTGCTGTATGTGTTCTCCGCTTATCTCGGCATTGTTTTCAGTCGTCCTAAAAATTCTACTTGCCTCTGGAATAAAGCAGGGCTGACTCATGAGAGGTATGGTTGGAGATTGCAAAAAAAAATTAATGCGCAAGTCACAGCATCATCAGTGATGTTCGTTGTCTTCATGAGCAATGATGGCGAAACAATTTATAAGCCAGAATTTAGATATGACTATGGTAAAGTGAATACTGGTGTGAACATATACTCATGATTGAGCACTGCCAGATCCATAGCACCACTTTCACTAATGATATTGGCAACCTTCTAGGAGTATCCGATTCTAAAAAAAACAAACATAACATGCAGATTCATATGGAAAGAGGAATCCTGCATTCCTCTTCGTGTAACATCACATGGATGCAAATGTGAAGTGACGTCACGGGTGGGGGAAAAAAGACTATAACAAAGAGAAAGAGAACGATCACGAGAAAGACGAGATAACGTTCGAGATTACGTGGGTGATATCACGGCTGTCCTAATGAGGAAATAAATGGTGCTGCTACAAAGAACAAGCGAGTTGGAGTTATTTCCTATTCCTTGTCTTGGTCTCGTTTGCGAATGAAACTGCACACAACGTGCGTTGGTCTGCAGACAGCTGATCGAAAAGACATTCGTACCATTCTAAACATGAAGCCGAAGCCGCAGAGCGCAAAGTGATTAGCTAAAACTACGTACAACTGTCTGAAGGTTTTTAAAGGTAAATTTTAAGCAGCAACCGATCCTCATTTTCGTTCGACTCATTTCGATTAGAAAAACTGACATCTTTTCACTCAAAGGACACACTAGTTTTCACGCGCGCGCACACACACACACACACGCACGCACACACACACACACACACACACACACACACACAATACATTTAATATTTAAACAAAATTGTTTTTTCCTTGCTTTGTTTACATTCGTTTATTGTCATCTTTTGTTTCCGACCGACCATACATAGTATAAAACAACTTCACTTTTCACATAAGTTATTGTTCTTTTTTTTACTTGCTTTAATTTGTTTTGTTTTTTTTAGATGAAGAATGATAATTCGTATCGGATTATTCGGACTACTGCTCTCATCTTGACTGTTATTTGAACAATGATGTAACCTCTGACTTTCTTCAGGTGAATCTTGGCTTACGCGGAAATCTTTTTTTTTTTTTTTAACTCTGGCTAAATTACTTAGTATGCTACCCCAGTGGATTAAATAATGGATTTAGTTTGAAATTCTGTAGAGATTCCAGAGTTTGACAGGAAGATTCCCCGAGTTTGGCAGGAAGATTCCCCGAGTTTGGCAGGAAGATGGCGAAGTTTGGCAGAAAGATTCCCCGAGTTTGGCAGAAAGATTCCCCGAGTTTGGCAGGAAGATGCCAAAGTTTGGCAGGAAGATGCCAAAGTTTGGCAGAAAGATTTCCCGAGTTTGGCTGGAAGATTCCCCGAGTTTGGCTGGAAGATTCCCCGAGTTTGGCAGGAAGATTCCCCGAGTTTGGCTGGAAGATTCCCCGTGTTTGGCCGGAAGATTCCCGAGTTTGGCAGGAAGATTTCCCGAGTTTGGCAGGAAGATTTCCCGAGTTTGGCAGGAAGATTCCCCGAGTTTGGCAGGAAGATTCACGATTTCAACATGTTACATTCTCCAATTTAAATGTTTTCTTTTTTCAGAATACATATTTTCAGGGAGAACTAAGGAGCGGAGGGGGGGGGGGTGTCATTTCTGTAAATCACAAAGTGAAAGAAAGTACTGTAATGTCAGATAGATTCTGTTTTGGCCCGACTTCTCTTCACCCTCTCTCTCACAGACGTGATGTTGCTAGTTTTAGTCTTTTCTATATATATCATTATGACATGGATTCTTCAGAATTGCATAATCTATTCTCTGCTTCCTTTGTTCAAGCTTGTTTGACTTGTTGGTCTAGTGGTCATCATTTTGCTATTTTGATATCTCATTATAATACAGCTTCCTATTCTAGTAGATTCTTTCCAAGAACTGCAGGCTTGTTAACTCTTTTTTTTTTTTTTTGCTTACTGTTTTTCTTTTACCTACAGTCTTAATCTTTTCAAAACTAAGGCCAATAAGCATCTCGTGTCTTTGCAATTATCATCTTTTGTTCTTGTTAGTTCATTACATCAAATGGTTCCATATCCTGTCTGGAGTGATTACCATGAGAAAGAGTAAAACATGTACAATTTAAATATAAAATGACCCAATGGTGTTCGACTTGCCTTAAGCTCCAACAACCAACTGTATCGCTTGTGGATTGCATCAACAATTCCTTGGACTGTTCAAGTCCCTTCCACCCCCAGTAATTCAATTGCAGATGAGTGAAGAGCACCCCTTACCGATTTCTATCTTTTGCTGACTGATTTAACAATTAACTATTTCAAAATATTTCTCTCTCTCTCTCTCTCTCTCTCTCTCTCTCTCTCTCTCTCTCTCTCTCTCTCTCTCCTATTGTGATCTTGATTGACCAATCAGAGCTTTGATATTTCTCAGCCACGCCCCCTTCCTCGCCTTCATTTTTGTCATAGCTGCTTATCCTTTACTTGCAAATAAAGCATTAATCGTTTTTAAGCATAAAAAACTCGATTACTTATATTTTAACACGTGTTATCCGTCCAACCGGGCATCACCCAGTATTATTGCTAGTTTTTACTTTTGGTCGATCTGTATTGAACATTAGTCCAATAATGAACTAGTAATAACTATAGGTAAAAATTATCTTTTAAAACGATGAATACTTTGCAAAGATCTGCAGAGATGGAAGTTTTATTGGATTGGTGAAAAAATAATGTGTGTGTGTGTGTGTGTGTGTGTGTGTGTGTGTGTGTGTGTGTGTGTGTGTGTGTGTGTGTGTGTGTGTGTGTGTTGAACTACATGTATAAAAACGACTTTATTTTTTGCACCAACCTAATAATATAAAAATGCTACACATACTTCTTCTATTTTGTCTTTTATAACGCTGAGCCGTGCCCGGTCGCCTTGCTAGTATAATATGGACGTTCTTGAAGAGATTAAAAAAAGACAAGTGTTTTTATTTTTACTCAAGGTTAAACTAAAAGACATTTATTCAGTCAACTGGATATGCTCTCCTGTTCTCGTGCCTTCTTTAACGGCTGATCAGTTCCTTTCGGCCATTAAATCTGTTCGCTTCATTACTGGGCGAATCTAAACAAGATTTCGGATTCTTAAAATGCGCAGAACAAAATAAGGAAATCGATCGGTTTTTTTTTTCTCTATAAAATCCCACAATAAACTTACATGTAGATTGGCTTATAAATATATTTTCTGAGTAGTTTCTAAAAATGTCCGTTCCAAGAAAGAAGTTCCTCAAACATAGATTCGTATAAAGAATATTTCTGTAAAATTGATGACGTGTTTGCTCTTTATCTCTGTTGATAAAAAGGGGGGGGGGGCGGTGAAGGATGATGAAATGAATTGAGTTGAGAGAGAGAGAGAGAGAGAGAGAGAGAGAGAGAGAGAGAGAGAATTTTAGAAAGAAAATGACTAAGATGTAGGTGCAGAAAAGATGAGAGGAGAAATGGTAAACGTTAAGGAAGTTAAAAACTCAAACTGAAGAAAGGAAAGCAGAAGGAAAGTGGAAGAAGAAGAAGAAGAAAAAAGGTAAGAAATTAAAAGAAAAGATGAACATTAAAGATCGTTTGGTTGTTTTCTTTTACGGCACATCAACCCTTTTCGAATTATTTAATGCCGAATTCAGTTATTTTAGTAAAAGTTTTTATGCTTCAACTTCTTTATATTTTCAAATATTTATGCGTAGTGTTTGGTTTGGTTGTTTTGTTTACGGCATATCAATCTTTTTCGGGTTATTTTAATGCCGAATCCAGTCATTTTAGTAAAATTGTTTATGCTTTAAGTTCTTTATATCTTCAAATATTTATTCATTGTGTTTGGTTTGGTTGTTTTGTAGAAGAAAATTGTTATTGTTAAGTGTTTATTCATGCTGTTTAGTTTGGCTGGCTTTGTTCTCGCTGTATGTTATCTGACCCCAAATTCTTTTTTATTCTGTCTCTCTTTACGTTTGTTTACAGCCAAAGGTAATAACTAGGGCTATGACAACAGAATATTCTTTTCGTTGTTTGACTCTCCAGCATATATCCGACACAGTTAGACACTGTTAATCAATCGAGAACCACATCACAAAGCATATAAGATATGAACGGATACACACTCGAGAGTAAAAACAATGAAAAGAATATGCTGTTGTCCTAGCCCTAATAATAAAACTACTTGTAAAATAAAGTTGGGATAGTCCATTCCAAACAAAAGGTAATCTTTCTTAGATGAGAACTCATTGCTTATATTACTTGTCTGGATCTGACTATTGTTCTCATCTTCAGTGTTATTTGTGCAATGTTTAGGTCGGTGTAGCCTTCGACCTTCGTCAGGCATGTTTGATTATCATCTTGGAAAAAAAAGGAAAAAAATTACTAGCTCCATAGATGGTTTCGTATTCTTGGAGTTGTTTTTTCTTTTTCTTTTGTTTTTTTCGCCATGGTTTTGTCTGTGTGAAAAAAAATAGTCGACAAATTTATTAGAGTTGCCACCTCTTTGTCAACCACATGCTTTTTTTTCACACATACGAAACCATGGTGAAAAAACAAAACAAAACAAAAACAACTCCAAGAACGAAACCATCCACAGAGCCAGTAAATTATTTTTGTATTTTATTATTAAAAAAAGTCCTGTGTAATTTCTTATTCAAAATTTAAGTCTTTAATTGAAGTATAAAAAAATATATATATAGATATAAAAAAAAGTATATTAGAAAGTATAATGCTCATGTATTAGGGCGGTATCAATTTGAATTTGGGACACTAAAAACTACATCGAAAAATCGTATCTGAAATCCACCGTCTGCCTTTCCCTCTTACGTGCACATGTTTTTCACTCTCCAACTGTATTCTTAAAAATTAATTTCGATTAATGAATATAAAGAATAAAAATGTAACGTTGATCACGTTTATGCAAGTGTTAACATGTAGATACTCTTAACCCAACACGTTGCAGACTCAGTCGAAAAGGAGACAAAAAATAGGAAAAATAACATTCAAGTCGCTGTTTCAAGAAATGGCATTTATTCCTAATTCTCCCACCACGCGTGACTTCTCGTTACGGGTGTGATGTCACCCACCTCTCGAACGGGATCCTTATCCTCTGTCTGTGCACATGTTCTTTTTATATATTTTATTTTATTTCTTCTTCGTTGTGACGTCACTTCGCACGCAGCTTAGCATTTGCATACAGCTGACATACTTGCGTCCGCGCTCTGTTACAAAAAGGCAGATGTTGGATTTCAAAGAATTTTTCGATTTCGTAGGTTTTAGTTTCCCAAATTCATCTTTCAAATTGGTATCGTCCTACCAACATGCTTTCTAATGTACTTTTTTAGGATTAAAAAAAAAACTTTGAAAATTAACTAATTGGAATAAAGAGTTTAATTTCAAATTACAATTACACAAGACTTTTTGTTTTTGTTTTTAATAAAATAAATATTTTCTCTTGGATACAAATTTTTTTTCCTTCCTACATAAAACTTTCATCAGTATACTGGTTTCGTATTTCGTTTTAACATTCTCCCAGTTTCCGTTTTTACATAAAACTATTAGGACGTCCATTTTGTTTCTAACAACTCAAGATTACCATCAAAAGGAAATATCATTTTTATTTTATTTTACATAGGGATCACCACTTATCAAGGCCAAGAGGCCACTCGAGGATAAGGGTTAAAGAGTGTATAGTAGAAATTGAAAAAATCTAGTAACCGTTAGTAATGGAGATTCGGTAAATTTGTTAACTTATACGGAACGGCTCATCAAAAACTTGTTTACGTTAGACTTGAAGACAACCATATTGTAGTCAGCTGGAAAGCAGAAAAACGGAAGACAATTTCATAGGCGTGCAGTTCTAAGAAAGAAGCTTTGCTCATGGAATCTACGCTTAAGTTTAGGCACAGATAAAGAGTGGGAGAAACTAGTGATAGTGTTTTCTGCTAGACGGGTGTTTTTTGTGAAAGTTTGGCGATGGGGGACCATAAAATGGAGCTCAGCTGAGCACATGCCATGAAAATAACGATAAAGTAGAGACGAACTCGCAACATCTCTTCTGTGAGAAAGAGGTTGCAGGGAAGAGAAAAGGACATTCCCCACAAGGCTACGAAGTCTATTTTGAACTCTATCAAGGCAGGATAAGTCCTTTCTAGCAGCTCCTGCCCAAATGTGGCAACAGTATTCCATCCTTGGATGTACCTGGTTCTTATATAGAAAGAGAATTGCATCAGCAGTGAGATATCTACTGGATCGATAGAAGGATCCCACCATTTTTCAGCGGCCTTGGCAACGGATTTAATGTTTGTGCTCTATTTAAGATCAGAAATAAAGGTCAAGCCCAGAAACTTGTCAAAACATGAGGCCTCCCCAAGACGAGAGCCATTCATTTCAATTGATGCCAGATGGGGATCAGAATGTTGATGATGTAAAGATAAAAGCTTGGTTTTAGATGCATTAAAAGTAACAAGTCACCTCTTTCCCCATTGCACCACTTGCTCAAGATCAGAGGAGAGATAATCAGAGAGAACTTGGTCGTTTACGGTCTTAGATGTGCTACCATAGATAGTAGTGTCATCAGCATAGATGTCTATGAATGATGTAAGGATGTGATTTGGAAGATCATTAATATAGATCAGGAAGAGAGTTGGGCCCAGGATGGACCCCTGAGGGACTCCAGCATTAATACTAAGAGCTTCTGATTTCTGCCCATCAACCACTACTCTTATGAACCTATCAGAGAGAAATGATTTAATAATTGAGAAGACATTTCCAGCTATACTGTAGCTGGAGATCTTGTGAAGTAAACCTTTATGCTATACTCTATCAAATGCCTTTGATATGTCAAGAGCAATTGCCCTAGAAAGGTAGCCTCCGTCGAGAGATTCGCTAGTTCTATGAGATATAACTGTAAGCACATCTGCTGTAGATCTACCAAAATGGAAATCACATTGAGTGTCACTAAGAAGGTTATTTTTGCTAAGATGGTTGATTACTTCTCTATTTAACACAGATTCTAGCAACTTACTCATGACGCACAAGAGACTTTTGGCCTGTACTGTGAGTGGGATGAGCGATCACCTGAATTCTTAAATACGGTGCTTACTGATGAGATTTTCCAGGGTGACAGGAAGCAGTTCTCCTTAAGACAACGTTTAAACAGTTTTGTAAGGATGGGCACAAGTTCTGGTTGAAGTCTTTTGAGTACTATAATTGGAATACCGTCAGGGCCGGTTGCTTTACTGGAATCAAGGTTTTTGATTAGCTTGGCAACATTACGTACATATATTTGTATATCACATAGCATGTTTTCTGATACAGGAGGAAATAGTGGAGGTTGGCAGCCTTGGTCGCAAAGGTTAGAATTAGCTGCAAAGTTCTTGGCAAAGAGTTTGGCTTTGTCTGATGCTGACGAGATTACCTCAGGTCCATTTATTAGAGTTGGGATAGAGCACACGCTTCTGTTCAGGATTTTGTTTAACCTGTAGCTGGAGAGAAAGAGAGAGAGAGAGAGAGAGAGAGAGAGAGAGAGAGAGAGAGAGAGAGAGAGAGAGAATCAAACCAACCGAAGCGGCACTGACTCTAAGCAGGTTGAACCATCTTCCACCAAAGGAGGAAGTTTCATGGGAGTACGAAATTCACAAGCATTCCTCAGATGTATGTATATGTCCCGTTAGGGGAGATGACGACATTAAGTTTTTGCAGTTCTTACAGGGAGGTGTCGACCTCCTCCTACGTACAGCACCTAGTATTCCCAAATTGCCATCAATCTGGTTCTGATCAGAGTCAACGTTGCTTAATTTCAATGATATAACGAGAACCCACGTGTCAACGTAATGATGCCGTATAGAGAGGGAGGGGGGATGAAGATAGCGATGAGAAAGTTTCTAATTTCGGATTTTAGCTTTTTATTGTTTTATATTTAACTGGCTTTGCTATTTTTTTTTTCCTGATTTAAAACAACATCTTTTTCTAGGATAAAAAAAAAACAAAACAAAACAAAACCTACTGACAAATAATTTGGATGAGGATGCTGACGGATGCAAGCGGAAGCTCGGCTGAATCACCTGGCCAATCTTAGTTCTCAATTCTTGTTTTTAAAATAGTTCAGTTCGATGATTAGACGCAAAAGTTGACGGTGAAAAATGTTAATCACTTTCCTACGTTGTTAGAGGAGGAAGAGGAAGAGGAGGAGGAGGTACGCACTTTGTAACGTTAATTCATTGTAAAACGGATCGTTAACAGGCCAGGAAGCCAAATGGATTTTTAAAAAAATATTTTCGTCATCAACTGACTCTCCTTGCTCCCTTTTGCGAGAGGAAAAGGTTTCGTTTTGCAACGAATTAAGGTCGGAAACGAGGTTTATCAACCAACCCCTTAAAAGAGTAAAAATAACAAAATTATTTAAAAAAAAATGTTTTTATCACGTTGACAAACCGGTTTCTGTTAGATTACCGAAGTTAAGCAAAGTTGGTCGTGGCATGTGCTAAAATGGATGACTATTTGGGACTGCCAGGTGCTGTATGTGCCTCTCCGCTTATCTCAGCATTGTTTCCAGTCGTCCTGGACTTCGTCTTGCCACTAGACTCAAGCAGTGTCGATTCCAGAGAGGTTTGGTTGGGATTGCGCAACCCTTGTCTCACAATTACACGTGCAACTATCCTTACAGAGAGCATCCCTTATCTCTTGAGACTGAACGGAGGCATCGATTATTAATTGTTTAGGATAATCTTGAACCTAATAATGCTTTGTCGATAGTAATTGGAAAAAATATTTTAATAATATTGTTAACTTTTTTTAAGTAAACGTGATTTCATTATAGACCGTCATAAATCTGCAGCGATGATGGGTTGATATGCCATTAAACGAAACTTGAATGGCAGTTTCAATAATATTTCATTATTCGTTTTATTTAATTTTATTTATTTATTTTATTTATTTAATTCATTATTTTATTTATTTTATTTAATTCATTATTTCACTTATTTTATTTTATTTATTTATTTTAATTTATTTATTTATTTTATTTTATTATTTATTTTATTTAATTATTTATTTTATTTATTTATTTTATTTTATTTAATTATTTATTTTATCTTTTTATTTAATTCATTTATTTTATTTATTTAATTTATTTTTTTCATTTAATTTATTTTATTTATTTATTTAATTTATTTTATTTTATTTATTTTATTTATTTATTTAATTTATTTAATTTATTTATTTATCTAATTATTTATTTTATTTAATTTATTTTATTTGTTAATTTATTTTATTTATTTATTTATCTAATTATTTATTTAATTTATTTTATTTATTTAATTTATTTATTTTATTTATTTATTTATTTTATTTTTTACTCACGTTCACAGCCCAAACAAGGCATATCATATACAAGGGTTTGCTATTTGGGGCCATGCCTAGAAAATATTAAGATGTTACATTAAGTTACATATCAGTACAGTCAGCAGGTAGAAGAAAGGGAATTCCAAAGTCTAGCTGTTCAAAGAAAGAAACTGTTAGAGTAAAAAGCTTTCTGGCAGTGAAAGGGTGTGATTTTGTTGCTAAGCGGGTTTGTCAGGGATACGTTGAGGGGGGCATAAGTGCAACGGATATCTATGTATCTTATATAGAAATCAAGTGTCAGCTTCAGGAGAGGACTCTTTTGGTTTCTGAGAAATATTCTAAAAAATAACTTTATATAGTGCCGATTCCATCTTTCTGTTGTCTAGTGTGGTAAAGAGAGGCAATCTTCCTTTCTGCAAGAGAGATCAATATGAAATTTTAATGTTTGTGCTCTATTTAAGATCAGAAATAAAGGTCAAGCCCAGAAACTTGTCAAAACATGAGGCCTCCCCAAGACGAGAGCCATTCATTTCAATTGATGCCAAATGCGGATTAGAATGTTGATGATGTAAAGAGAGAAGCTTGGTTTTAGATGCATTAAAAGTAACCAGCCACTCCTTTCCCCATTGTACTACGTGCTCAAGATCAGAGGAGAGAGAATTGGAGAGAACTTGGTCGTTTACTGTCTTAGATGTGCTAACATAAATGGTAGTGTCGTCAGCATAAATGTCTACAAATGATGTAAGGATGTGATTTGGAAGATCATTAATGTAGATCAGGAAAAGAGTTGGGCCCAGGATGGACCCCTGAGGGACACCGGCATTAATACTGTGAGCTTCTGATTTTTGCCCCTCAACTACTACTCTTATGAACCTATCAGAGAGAAATGATTTAATAATTGAGAAGACTTTTCCAGCTATACCATAGCTAGCGATCTTATGAAGTAAACCTTTATGCCATACCCTATCAAAGGCTTTAGATATGTCAAGAGCAATTGCCCTAGAAAGATTTCTACCGTCAAGAGATTTGCTAATCCTATGCGATATAACTGTAAGCACATCTGCTGTAGATCTAGCAGAACGGAAACCATATTGAGTGTCACTAAGAAGGTTATTTTTGTTGAGATGGTTGATTACTTCTGTATTTAACACAGATTCTAGCAACTTACTCATGGCGCACAGGAGATTTATTGGCCTGTACTGACGTGTAGAGAGAACTTAGACACTCGAGGATAGTGTCTAGTAGGCATTCAACGTCTCTCTTTTTATACCTAATGAACTTCTAAAGGTCCACAAAGTTTCATAATTTTATATAAAGATCGCTATCTCCCTGGGTTGGATATTATGATTTCATAAAAGAAAAGAATTTATCTTTTTTTTTTTTCTTTTAACTTTTTTATCTTTTTTTATCTTTTTTCTTTTGTCTTTTTTTTAACTAGAGTCAAAAAAATGGCCCCTAAGCTTGCATGATAAAAAGAACGGATTTACTGAAAACTTTCGAGTTGAAACAAAAATTCATGATGATGATCATGATGAATTTCAGCTTCAACTTGACAATTTTAATTATATCATTATCATCGGTTCTGCGTCTCTTTTGCATGCTGGCAAGTGTTGAACTAAATAAATACGTGTCAGTTAATAAACAAAACAGGTTTTGTGTTGGTATTAAACATTGGGCGAGTTTAATTTTGTTAGTTGAGAATGACAGTGAATGGAGTCCGGTCGAGGTCAGCTTCGTGTGCCCCAAGGTTAGCTCGACCCAGTATAGGATTTGATAAAACCAGGTGTGATGTCACATGGTCTGAAGAGGAAGGGATAAAGAAGAGAAAGTTCGTTCGGAAGCATTGTGATGCGAACCCATGCGTTGAGAAGTGTCCTGTCAAAACATGATTAACCAAAGCATTAACTTTCTGTCTCACCCTCGCCTCAGTGATTGAAAAACGTACGAAACCTATTCTTGTTTCCAAATGTCTTTTTTTTTTTTTTGCCTTTTTTGGAGGGGAGGGGGTGTATGGGCGAACTTGTTTGAAGACAACGTTTCCTTAGTTGGACAGGATCGCCAATATGGAATCTTGAAATTTCTGAGAAGTAATTATGAAATCATAATAACCAACTAAGGGAGACAACCAAAATAAACCTTGCGTTCTTTATCTATATAAAATTATGAAACTTTGTGAACCTTGCTTACTTGCATCTTGTCTTCGATGTTCATGCGATGGAATCTTTTAATAAAGGTTTTACAGGTGAATTATATATATATATATATATATATATATATATATATATATATATATATATATATATATATATATATATATATAAATATCCTTATTGGATATTTTACCCTTCACCAGACTATCCAATCACGTAAAATCACCTTTTTCTTCACCATATTCCTGTTGCTTCACTATTTGTTACCAAGTAAGATCTATGACTTACTTGTAGTTTCATCAAATACTTTTGCAAGCAAAATCGGATCCCGTATTGTGCTAAATCATACCTTCTGATGAAAAGAAAAGTATTTCTTCGAAACTCCGCAGATTAAGGACTACCCACTTATTTTGTGCTTCCTTTATAAAATTAAATATGTCTTTAACTCTTTTTCGAAGCGTTTTTTAACATGTTTTATTAACTACTTGCTCTTTATATATATATATATATATATATATATATATATATATATGAGAGAGAGAGAGAGAGAGAGAGATGCGTACTACCCTTCTGTTTTCCCTGCACTATTTGAGAAAGCACTTAAACTAGCAGAAAATGAAACTGACTTAACAAAGTTGGAAATTGAAATTATAAAAATTGCCAGGAAAGCCTTAATCAGATATAACGGTGAATTGTGGACTAGAAAAGATAGGGAGGGCCATTTTGACATCACAATGGGTCCCCCAGACTCCTCGTGGGTTACTTACTTGGTTGGTCTTTACTTACTAAAGGAGATAGATAAGAAAATTCCAGATTTAAATGGTGACTTTATAGGGATGACGCACTTTTCGTAATTAATTCTAGCGATCGTATTACGGAAAAAAATCAAGAAACACCATCTGGAGTTTTTTCTTAAGCAATTTGGATTAGAGATAACAATTGACAGCAATTACAAGATAGTTAACTTTCTAGATGTTACCCTCAACTTAAAAGATAACACATATAAATCATATCACAAACCCAACCAGAAAATATTCTACATAGATTATCGATCGAATCATCCGAAATCTATTAAGAAGGCGTTGATCACCAACGTTTCCAAAAAAGTGTCAGAACTTTCTAAAAATGAGAGTCTTTTTGATAAAAACAAGGAATACTACAATAATGCCCTGATGAGATCAGGATACAACGGAAAAACTGAGTATAATAGGACAATAATAGTAAGAACAACAAACCTAACTGCACAATCTCGTATAACATGGCAATGAGAGCTAGAAAAAACCCAAAGATCAATAAGGGAAACGTTGATAGTGATGAAAAGAATAGAAACGGTGGGGGTAATAATCACAGCAGCAGAACAGATAAGTATGAGGATGGTACCATTAATAAGAGAAATAGACGCAAGAGACAGGTTTGGTTCAATCCACCATTCAACGAGCATATCAAAAATAATATACCTAGGGAATAATAGATAAAAACTTCCCCCTGGAGAATAAATTAAACAAAATAATAAATAGAAACTCGATAAAATTATCTTTACGTTGGTCTATCAACTTAACTAACAACTATAATCAGCTTTAACAATAGAAAAATCAGCAAAATAAGGAATAATAACGAACTAGCATCAAATGAAAGTACCTTAGACAGAAAATGCAATTGCAGAATACCTGGGAATTGTCCGTTGAGTGGGAAATGTCTAACCTCGGAAATAGTGTATAAATGCGAGATAAAAACCGACAATACTAAGAATATATATCTTGGGGCCATGGAAACCGTGTTTAAGGATAGATATAGAAACCACGTAGTATTCTTTAAAAGGGATTCTGAGATAGAAACCAATAGAGATGGCGTTAACGATAGCAGGGTGAGGGGGCATACAAGAATCAGCATTAAAAATAAAAAGAGGAATACAACTGCATTAGGTGATTGGGTCAGGGAACTTAATAGAAATAATGAAGATTTTGAATTAAAATGGTCAGTAGTGGATAGGGGAAGGAAGTATAGCCTTGGAAAATCAAAAAGGTGCAATCTATGTTTATTGGAAGCCTTTTACATAGTGAATTTTAAAGAGGAATAGGCTTCTGCTATCACACCTTAAATATAACTGAGGTATAATATTTACAACAATAAGGATCCTTGAATGCAAGGATTAAATTCTAATGTAGAGTTAAATAGCTGGGAATTATGTAATCTAAATCAAGAATTCAAATCTAATAAGCAAATATAGGTTCTATTATTCTAAACTGGGTAAGAAATATAAATAAAGCATAAAGCTCATCTAAGAATGGAAATTTTTGTTCCATAACTATGAGTATTTTTGTATTTAGTTGTAGCAGTATTGATGGTGAAATAAGTGATACACTCTTCAAATAAAAAAAACAACTTAACAATAAACCAGCAATTATTATTAAAAAATTAAATTAGCAATTTGTGGACGGGAAATTAAATTAATTTAATTGTTTTTGTCATCTGACATCTAAAGTTTGTAGAATTCATGCTGGTTTATTTTTTTATTTACTTTACCCTTTGTTCTAAAGGTTTTTACCCATAAATATAGTGGTAGACACCTTCTGATCAGAGTACAAACACATTCGTAGCTATTGGGTGGTTTTGCTGTCAGAATAATAATTAGAGGATATACACTATTTTTGTTTAGATACCCAAGAACACAACACACGAATTGTAATTCTGGCTTTGAAGACATGGGTAACCCAAGTTGTTATTGGATAAATAACAGATACATGTTAAACCCATGGGTAAAAACAAACAGTTTTTAAGATTAAAAATATAATTTATATTTTTAATTTGTTAAATAAGCTATCGTAGCAATTTCTGGATTTGTTTAATTAAATTAATTACTAAATCATAGACGCTTTCTAGTAATCACCAGACCGAAAACCTCAAACGGTCTTAATTATCTCCCTTAAGCTGTTATGGGAACTAATATTGACCTCTTTTCCAACAGAATTAACTATTAGCAATTAAAAACGAAATTGGATTATCTCCCTTCGCAATTGTTTTTAGTAACGATATGGAAACATATTTAATTAGAATGATAATGCATTTTAAAATATTAAATAATGATAAATAGATTAGAATCCTTGACTCGAAATGTTGTATGAGGAATAATATATATAATACAGTCTTTTTATTTATTCTCATATTCAATTAAACATTAAACCTAAAATGGTCTTAAATCTAAGTATTAAAACAATCGATAATTCATAAATATTACTTGCCACTAATGAGCAGATACGAAACCAAAATTAACCGTAACGTTAATGCAAGGTATATTACATACAGGTCTCTTTCTCTCTCTCTCTCTCTCTCTCTCTCTGTCTCTCTCTCTCTCTCTCTCTCTCATATATATATATATATATATCCTTTTCTAAAAAATGGAATCGTCCGATCGACGAAAACAAGAATCAAGCAGGCATATATATATATATATATATATATATATATATATATATATATATATATATATATATATATATATATAGGTGAGTCTCAAAGCCTAAGGAATGAGGGTGGAGAGTTGCATATTTTGACTTCGATTGTAGCTGATGTCACCCAAGTCATATATTAGTTAAGATCTCACTACTATATATTAGGCTTAATTGATAGAGAATTGTCTCTATAATGATAAATACGTAATCTGCATGAATTAAAATATCGTATTTAAGCGTATCTTACGACTGGGCAACGCCGGGCGACCTGCTAGTTTAAAAGAAAATTGTTTTGAATTTCTTGACTTTCAATTAATAATTTTGAAAATAAGGCAAGTTTGAATCTCAACATCAATCTTCATGAAACACGAAATAAATTACAGATAACAACAATAAAAACTCCAATAACTATTCAAGCAAGGAGTCTGTGACGTCAGCAGATGTTCAGAATAATTTTCCCCGGGATCATTCTTGTGAACTTTTTAATTAATTTGGAAATCGGTGTATTATTCTTGTTTCCCTTTTCATAATAAGAGACATGAGTGACGCAGGGTGCTTGGCTACAAAGTCACGTGAATAGTAGGATTCTTCGGAGAAAGAATTCCGACCGTTTTTCTTTTGTTGTTCCACTAGATTGTTGTTATACGCAGCCTTGATTGAATAATTCATGCCGGAAGATAACGAAATTAATTATCAACGGCGATGGGGAGGGGGGGGGTTAAGAGCAAATAATTCTTTTCAAATTTAATGATGTGTTGAAAAAAAAAAGCCAGCTTAATAAAGAAATTTGAAACTAAGTCACAAATAACGGTTAAGCGCCTTACGTCGATGGGAAGGAGGAACAAAAGATGCTGCGGTTTAATTTTGTACATTGTTACGTCACATTATTTCATTTTTTTTTTATTTCGTTGGACGAGGATATGGGAAAATATTAGTTCATTTGGTTGTATTAAATTTCAAGAATAAAAATAATGAATCCAACAGATTGTTGTTGTTGTTCTTCTTCTTCTTCTCCTTCTTCTTCTTCTTCTTCTTCTTCTTCCATATTTGAAAGAAAAGCGAATTATTTCTATTCAGTAGATGTTTAAGGGGTGGACTACTGCTTCAGTTTAAACCTTAAACTTTTTCAGTGACAAGCCAACGAAAATTCTATTTTAAAGTTCAGTATGACAAGTCAGCGAAAATTCTATTTCAAATTTCAGTGTGACAAACCAAAGAAAATTCTATTTCTATTTCAATTTCAATATGACAGATTGACAAAAATATTATTTTCAATCTCCAGCCTAACAAGTCAACGAATACGCCATTTCAAATTCTGTTGTGACACACTGACGAAAACGCCGTTAATCTTCGGTGTGATATACCGACTGACAGAGGCTCGAATTTGGATACTTGGGCACAAAAATAAGATGCGTCCATTCAATGTGAACATTTAGCGATGGGGAAAGAAAAGCTATTTTAAAATGAAACATGGTCGACAGAAGGCAAGGCCTGAACGCATCTAAAAAAAAAAAAGATCTTAATTTAGTGTAGGAGGGAGACAACAGATTTAAAATGGCTGTTTTCAAAAATGTTTAACATCCCTCTTTTTTTTTTTTTTTTTTTCTTTTAATGTAATGGGTCATTTCAAAATGAAAGAATCGAAAATGATTATAAAATTGTTGCTCTACTTTAATGAATATAATTTCAACTTTCAAAAGCCTGCTCGGCTCCTGCCTAACAAAACTAAAGCTAGAGATAGCGCAGCCAGCATTTCGCTGCCATTATCTTAAAAGTCTAAAAATAACTCGTCATTTCAATGTTATTATTAACTGTTTTCAAGAGAGTTTTTTTTTAATCCAATACATTTTATATTCTGTTGTTCAATATTTTTACAAAAAAAAAACAAAAAAAAAAAAAGGAGTAAGAGAAATACTCCAAGTTATTTTATACAGTCTTTCTTTTTGTGTCACATTATTTTAAAGTTTTGAATCCAGTCCATACCAATATATCTATAAAATTGAGAATGTGGTACATAAAATATTCAGAAATGTAGAAACCCTTTTAATCCGTTCATCCGAAAAAAAAGGGGAGGGGGGAGGCCAAAGGATCAAAATTGAAAAATTGGTTCGTAGGGGTCATTGGATTTTTATTTGAGCTTTTTCACGAATGCGCACGCGTGAATAGTTCACATTACATATTACTAGGACTGTGACAACAGCATATTCTTTTCATTCTTTTGACACTCAAGTATATATCCGACACAGTAAGATATAGTCAATCAGCCGATAACAACATCACTTTATATAAAAGCATTGTGCGAGCCTTTTCTAGTCTCACACAAAAACACGCGTTCACATCTCAAGCTATAATACTTGTCATATATATACGCGCACACAAACATACGCGCCCACGTCCACACACGTACATATATTCATGTTCGCGTACATACACTCACATTCACGTGTACACACACGCGCGCGCGCGCGCTAACCTACGCACGGACAACGTCACTTCCTCTTTCAAAGGAAATACACATATGCGCGAAAGACCACCGGAAACAAGTATAAAAGAAAGAGCAATACGCGGCTTCTTCCTTTTAGGACCAGCTTTCGAGCTGTGCGGTCTACAGACCGACAGCGTGCTTTTCAGCATGCACGCGCGTACCTCACGCCACTTGCTACTATGTGGGACAAAAGGCTAACAGACCGTACGTACACTTTATACGCTTCTCTCTCCGTGAACTGGTTTGACATTCTCACTCTTTCTCTCTATATATATATATACAACTTGTCCCAGAGAACACCACCGCGTAGTTGACTTTTAACATGGCGCACAGTTTAACTGATGTCAACCCTCTATCCTTTTCTTTGTCTACACGATGGACTGCCATTTCTCGTTCCATTACATTACTCACGTCTCTTCCCACGTGCGAACAAACGATAGTGACTCGAACGCGAGATGAACACACATTTCCCTTTTCTTTCTACACCACCAGTCCCGCAACAAACGATGGTTACACCCGCGCGGACATGAACACGTGTTATATCTAAAACATTCATTCTTTCAACAGTAAATAAACGACACGTTTATCTTATCCATCAATTGAGTTTTTGTTTCCTTCAATTCCATTCGTTTCATTATTTTCTTTTGTAACGGGATTAGGATTTATATATCCTAGTCCTCTACAGCATATAAGATATCAACGGATACACACTCAAGAATCAAAACAATGAAAAGAATATGCTGTTGTCCTAGCCTTACATAGATGGGTTTACACACTAAGTTCATTATACAAATACAATTTCACTTTACCTTTACCAAGATATTCTAGTAAAGTAAAAAATAAGAATTTTTTAGACTTAAAATATTGCAGCTAAAAATAAAATTTGAATATTGATAAATATTTTATTTATTATTTGCATATGTTGTTGTTTATTGTTGAGTTAGAAAGGGTGTCAGTCGCTGGATTGAACTTATTTCCCCCCTAGTATTTGCATATATTTATCTAGTGAAAAGTATTTGAATAAAATTAATTCATTAGTTAGTTAGTTAGTAGATGGAATTAATAATTTTATTATGTACATAAAAATTAATAATTTTATTATATCATAATTAGGATCATTTAATTATTTCTAACTCAACAATAAACAACAACATATGCAAATAATAAATAAAATATTTATCAATATTCAAATTTTATTTTTAGCTGCAATATTTTAAGTCTAAAAAATTCTTATTTTTTTTACTGTACTAGAATATCTTGTTCTTTACTTTTCCAGGTTGAATTTCTTGTCCTTTACTTTTCCAGGTTTAATAAAATCTTAAGAATATTACTTTTCATGCGCGCATTTTTCCATATAATCCATGATTTTTCCAGGCATTGCTATTGTATTAATATATAAATTTATAATATTTATTAATGATTGTCAAAAAAATTAGCTCTCAAACACACATTTATGCAATATTTATCATTCAATCACAGTAGTTCCGAGCCAGGTTCTCTACCGAGACTGCGGTTTATGAATTCGTGATCTGTATAGAGCGTAAACTAACAAAAAAGAAGATGGCACTCGGTGTCTTTTTAGATATCGTTGGAGCTTTTGACAACATACCCTTCAGTAGTATGTTCAAGTCGCTACGAGAACTCAATGTGCCACCAGTACTCATCCGATGGATTGAGTATATGGTGAGGTACAGAACAGTTCAAGTAGAACTACTGAGGGCAACTGTTAAAAGGGAAGTAGTTAAATGAAACCCCCAAAGTGGGATTTTATCACCTTTACTATGGAACTGTATGCTGAATCCTCTTTTAAAGGAGTTTAAAAATAGGAATATTTATGCCCAGGCTGCTGCTGATGACATCGCAGTGCTGGTCGCGGGATCAAAAGCATCATTGGTCAGACGCATTGCCAAAATGGGACTACATTTTTCATCAAATGTGATAACGAAAAATTTGAGTTCATTCAAAGAATATGTATATCATAGAATTCACTAACATTTTTAATCGATAAATTCACCATTTTTTGCTATAAAATCATAAGGAGAGTTAAAAAAAATTCGTTATTAAAAAAAAAGTTCGGTTTTTTAATTATATATATAAAAAAAAAAAAAAAAAACCATACACGGAATTGAACCTAAAATCTTTCCACCAACCCCCGGTACTCTAACCGTTATGCTAACATGTCATATTGGCAAAATCGCAGTAAAAAATATTTATATACAAAAAAAGTTATGCAAAATAAAAAAAAGCGTTAGTCACTTATGTACTTACTCTCCTGTTTGTGAACCCACATATTTTGTTGTAACTTTTTTCTACTGAACCAATTTTCGAAATTTTTTTTTCAAAATGTAGCTAATGAGGTGCTCTATCCAACTATATAACCTGTTTGAAATTTGGTTGCGAACGGAATTAGTGGTGGGGGTTTGAATGTGTCTCGACTCATTCAATTTCGGACTTAAGCATATATTCAACCACTACCGTGGTTGAATGATATCTCTATAAATATAATATTTATGCATATTTTACGACCGGGCAACGCCGAGCCGCCTGCTAGTCTATAAAAGAGAGAATGTGTGTGTGAGGACAGTTCTCAACCTATATAGTCAACGAATTTTTTGCCTACAGATTTGCTGTTTGATATAAAGTGGTATTCGGGTATGTGGAAAACTTTTTAAATGGTTTTCATTTGGAAACAAGGGCTGCTAAGAAGTCAAACTTGAAAAGTTGGTACTTGAAGGGGGTCAGAGGATTTTTATCTGCTTATTATTTTCAAAGAACGTGGTAAGCTGGTCTACTTGTTATCGTACTTTATTCACTGTCTTTAGACTTTTGGTTTCGATTTTAGCTCGAGTATTGGTTTTTTTTTTTTTTTTGCTCACAAGAAGTGAACTGTTTAAAAACATAATACTCGCATATACAATTCCCAGTTTCTTTCCGTTTTTTACCTTTTTTTAAGTTAAGTTTTTTTAACGTTACGTTTAATACGGGGCAACGCCTAGTACATCTAGTGTTTTCTTTTTTTACATAAAAGCTCTCATTCATTATAGGCAGTTTGTTCGTCAGATCTTGCCTGCTCGTACTTCGTGTTTGACGTCATTTTTCAGTGAATAGGCCTGTTTTACGTTGGCTACGCTCTATCTCCACCACATGCACTGAACTTGTCGAAGGGTTAACCCGGTTTTGTTACTGATTGTTCAGATTTAAACGGGTGCACGACAAGATCAAGAGGGTGTGAGATAAAATATTTGTACTCAGGATTTACAAGAAACGAAAAAGGCCACGGAGAACAAAGGAAATGTAATGCCAGAAATAGAGAAGTGATTCTACTTGAGACAAGACGTCAATATTGGTTGTTCGCTTGAAAACGATAACTTTGTGTCTGTTTTCTCGGGCTGTAAATCTTGCAATAATAAGAACAAAAGAGGGGAAGAAAATGAACGGAATACAAGAAAGGCAAAAGCCATTTACTTTATCTTCTCTCCATTTCTTCTATCCTTCCTTCCTTCCTTTCTCTCATTTAATCTCTCTTTCTCTCTCTCTCTCTCTCTCTCTCTCTCTCTCCATTTGCTCGCTATCCTCATTTGCCATCCTCCGCATCTTTTTGCATTTTCTTCCTTCCGCCCCTCCCTTTCCGTTCACGTTTTATGTCCACCACCCCCACACTAATTTAACGTTTCTTCCGTTCCGTTTCTCCTTTTATGTTTTTCCTTACCCCCTCCCCCTCGTTCTCCTGGCATTTTTTTTAGCAAGTACCAATCAAGCGTTGAAAGAATTGGCGGAATTGTTATATCACAATAAATGTATTTACATTCAAGCAATAAACTATTTCCGTCATAATCATCAAAAGTAGTTTTATCGCGATGGTCGTTTATTGCTACTTTACATTGAATGACCAATGAAATGATTACAATATATATATATATATATATATATATATATATATATATATATATATATATATATATATATATATATATATTACACACACCAGCAGTGAGACCCGAGATTGAACGAGGATCAACGAATGTTTCACTAGCAGTGTCAGAAACCGACATTAAGAATGCGGGGGAAAAATTGAATAATTCAACCTCCTATCTTTCCAAGCTAGTAACTACTTGAAAATAGTAATTAAAACCCTATTTTTTTTTTCAATTAAAGGAACAAGGACCAATTTTTTAAAAAATAACAGGTTTAATAGCAAATTATGCAATATTTGTTTTTTTAAACGGTTTTCTTTAAAAAAAAGATTTGAAGAAAATCAACGAAATTTTACTTACTTCGATTATAAAAAATCGATATAAATTCCACAAAATCGCTTACCTATAAAAAATACTATTCAATGTGTACTTCCATTCTTCATTGTTAAGAATTTATCCATATTTATATTTTAAACTCCATTTATTTTTTTAAATAAAATAATTTTTTTAAACGATTATTTGAAAAAGCCGCCATTACGTAAGCATTTTATGTTCTTATCGAAACACCGGAAGTAGTGTTTGTTCTTGTTTATAACTATGGATGGATAGAAGGAAGTAAAAACCACACGTTCGCGTTAGCCGTCTAGCCTGTGCGTAAAGAAATATGTGTCCCCATAATCACAAACTAGTCAAATTTTACTTATACGTTTTTGCCTTTAAAAAAAAAAAAAAAAAAAAAAAACGAGGATTTTTTTTCTTTTCTCAAAGAAATATCTAAATTTTTTTATTTAATATATTCTAATTCTTCTTTATCGAGTTAATTTTTTTTAATATCTTAAAAAAAAGAAAACATTGAATGAAATAGAAAAAATTGTCGCCAGCGTCCAATACTTACTGGATAATATAAGCAGAACATAAGCTTCTAATTAAAAAAAAAACCCAACGTGCTTAAAAAAAAAAGGTTTTACACTTTGAACTTTACAGGTAAATTTCCAAACAACTCTTCTTTTTTGTTGTTTTAATTCACAATATATTATTTATTAATCTTTTATCTTCAATTTGTGATATATAAACTTTGGTGAGTAAATTAATTATTAAAATTTTAATAGATATTTTAAAATGGGGGACGTGAATAAAAAAAACGTTTGTCTAAAATATTATATTCGGTTTATTGGAAAGAATATAAAATTTTACATTGATCCTAAAAATATCGTAAAAATTTAACCAATAGAAAAATTTTGATAGATTTTTAAAGTTTAAAAATTGAAAAATAAAATTAACTCGTAAAATTCAATTGATTTCATTACGTAAAAAACATGGATGCATGAACGCGCGCAGGCACTTTGTAAACACTGTTTTTTTTTTTAAATAAAAAAATAATATTCCTATTATTTTTTTAAACAACTTTAATAGTTTATTTTGGAAGTATATTCCACAAAGCAAATAAACAACCCACTTTTAAATAAGAAATTACGGGTTTTTATATTTTATTCGCAGTTGCGTGTTAGGGGTGTCAAAAATTCCCCCAAAATTCTGATACACCTAATGTTTCACATTTTCAGTACTTTTATTGCCATCAAAATCCGTGAAATCACCCATTTTTTTTCAATCAAATCGATTAATTTCCTGTTCGATTTGGGGGAACCCCCCGCGATCCACAGAGAAAGTTTCACTTGCCTCTCCGCACAATACATTGTAGTCTACATTGCACTGTAAAGAACCTACTATTTATTTTATAAAATTAAAGTGTAAAATGCAAAAGTCAGCAGGTTTCAATTGCGCTTTAAATAAACACATTCACTTCGCCCCTTGTTTGAAATTTATAACATAAATATTTTTCAAAGCTATACTCTTTCTTCAGTATGTTGTCTTCTTTCCTTTTTTTTTCTTTTCTTCTTCCTCTCCATGTTATAAAGTTAGAGAAAGAAAAGTCTGTTTGTAAAGAGCCGCGCGTTCTATCTCAGCGGTTGTAATTTTAAATGTTGGAACAGTGCGTAGGCAACGCGTGAATAACGTCAAGTGGTGAGTTCCATATAGAAACGTTGATTTTGTTTGAATAAAATAAAATACACATAAAGTGCGCTTGAAAGCCAAATAAAAACGTAATATTAGGAAAATAAACAAATATTTTCTTTATATATATATATATATATATATATATATATATATATATATATAAATAAAGTGAACGTGTCTGTGTGTGTGTGTGTGTGTGCGTGTGTGTGTATGTGTCTGTGTACATTTCCCTACGCAATAAATCTGTCAATTTTTAGTCTACAGACTCGAAATTTGATATACAGGGTACGAAGATTTGGGAAAATCGATGTGATCGGTTTTTGGCCAGAAATTTGGCTCTTAGGTGGTCAAAGTTTAACAATTTGACTTTTGAGAACTCTACCAAACTCCTCAGACAATTTTTGGTCTACACACTTGAAATTTTCGATATAGGTTCCTTGGACATAGATCCAACTTAATAACTATATTTGAGCCCAAAACAATAAATTTTAAGGGGTCATAATAGGGGTCGAAATTTAAAAAAAATTGACCGCTTTTTTTTTTTTTTTTTTCTTTGCTCAACATACACCTCCAAACACTCGGGCAACGCCGGGCTGAAATGCTAGTATATATATATATATATGAAAGTGAACGTGTCTGTGTCTGTATACATTTTCTTACGCAATAACTGTCAATTTTTAGTCTACAGACTTGAAATTTGATATACAGGGTACTGAGATTTAAAAACATATTTGTAATCCGTTTTCGGCCAGAAATTTAGCGATTAAGGGGTCAAAGTTCAACGATTTGACTTTTGGGAACTCTACCAAACTGATCCGACAATTTTGGGTCTAAACGCTTGAAATTTTAGATATAGGTTCCTTAGACATGGATCTAACTTAATAATTTGATTTGAGCCCCAAACAATAAATGTTAAGGGGTCATAATAGGGGTCAAATTAAAAAAATTGACCGCTTTTTTTTTTTTTTTTTGCTCAACATACATCTCCAAACACCCGGGCAACGCCGGGCTGAAATGCTGAGATATATATATATATCTATATCTCTCTCTCTCTCTCTCTATATATATATATATATATATATATATATATATATATATATATATAATTCCAGATTAATATTTTTGAGAGGTAGAGCAACTAATGAGGTTTTAACGAGGTAGTGTGCTGTGATTGGTTGAATAATTGACGAGGAAGACACAGTAACAATTAAATAAATATGTATTAACAAAAGGTAATTGAGCAATTTCTTGTTCCCCGGAAGTGATGTCACGGACAGAAGTGATGTCATTGAATAGTTCATTATTCCAGGTTGTAAGGGTGCGTCCCCAACACCCCACTGCCAAGCTTTTTGTTCGTAAAAGCTGTTAATACTTCTTACGTTTTACTGATCGTACTAACATCCCAGAATGAGATGTTATTTTTCTAACTTTTGAAGAAAACTCTCTCTCTCTCTCTCTCTCTCTCTCTCTCTCTCTCTCTCTCTCTCTCTCTCTCTCTCTTAGCATGATACGTTTACTGGGTACGCAAGTGGTCACTTTTGGTCTTGACTGTTTTTGTAAGAGTTTATCAAAAACGGATCTCACCTTCCGTGCAAACATAGTTTCCGCCGATGAGGCCGCTGTTGGAGTATAAGGATTAGGCGTAATCCTATATATGTGTAGGAATTGTTAAAGAGCTTTATCTGTTGGGGTCTCTTGAACCTTCTTCAGTGCTCTTTTGAGAGTGTCCACAAAGCGTCCCGCTTGCCCATTCATTCTTCGATGATATTGTATTTAATTTGGAACGTGTTGCAAAAACGTTTGAACTCTGCAGACGTGAACTGAGTTCCATTCTCGCTCACGATGCAGTCTACTACACCGAAACGAGCAAACAGTTCATGTTGGAAAGTTATTGTTGTCACAGTTGTCAGTGTTTTTACACCTTAATATCACAAGCCACGTGGTGTAACTAACGGCTACGATTAAGTAATAGTTGTCGTCAAGTGGACCTGTGAAGTCGATATAAATTCTAAACTACGGTTGGTCAGTCTTCGGTCAGGGGTTGAATGCAATAGGTGGTGCTTGTGCAGCGAGGGTGCAACCTGTGCAAGAGTCTATCATCTCCATTATGTCTTTGTCCATGCTAGACCAGTAGACGTAGCTTCTTATTAAGCTATCAATTAGAATTTGATTCTGAAAACTTTTTGGAATCACTACTCTTTCGCTATATATTTATATATATAATACTTCAGGAACATTGTTGTCCTTCATGGCGATCTTGTTTTTGATGTCGCAGATAAAGCCATCCTTATCTGCTTCTATTTTAATTTCAGGTAGGAATACCGGAAGCTCTCTAATTGTGTTGCCTATCATTGTTTTTATTTCGCAGTCAGTACGAAGAACAGCTATGATGGAATTCTCAAAAGGCTTCCTTTCCATAGGTATCAATCTAGATAGGTTATCTGCATGGCTAATTTGTTTGGATGACAAGTACTCTTGTGTAAAATTATAATTCAGTAAGATTGTACCCCATCTCAGCAGTCTCTGTGCAGTATATATCGGTAAGCTTTTTTGGATCATAAGATCGTAAGCAACGGCTTATAGTCTGTTTGTAATGAAAATTTTATGCGATGTAAAATTATCTAAGAAATTTTATTACGGCGAATATGATACTTAATGCCTCCTTTTCGATCTGCGAGTATTGTCTCTAGGCTGGTAGTAGCGTTCTGGATGCATGGACGATCGGATTTTTAGTACCGTCGACAAGCTCTAACACCATATGAGCTGGTGTCACTCGCTACTATTATTTTCAGGTTTGGATCATAGTGTGTGGGAAAAAGATCCGATGTTAACGTATCCTTCATTTCCTCAAACGCCGCTTTAGATTCAGGCGTCCAATCCAGTCTTTTTCTTAATTCGTTCAGTGGGGCGAGCCGGTCATGCGTGTTCTTTATGAAGACTTGGTAGCAGTTAGCCAGTTCCAGAAAACTTTAGAGTGATTTCACATTATCGGGATCAGGCATGTTCCTTATAGCTTCTATCTTCTCGGGGTCGCGGTGTCCACCATTTTTATCAATTATGTGACCTACGCATTTTATCTCGTTCATGAGAAAGTCACACTTAGTTTCTTTCACTTTAAAACCGAAACTTTGAATTCTTTTAAAACCCCCATGTATTTGTTTGCGATGTTCGTTTGTGGATTTACTGGCAATGACGATGTCGTCCAAGTAGGCGCAAGTGAAGTCGAGGCCGCCCAGCATGATGCTCATGACCTGTTGAAAAATCACAGGTGCTACCGTGACCCCGAAAGCTAACCTCTCAAATTTGTAGAGTCCCCTGTGCGTAATGATGCAGCGGAGTTTAGAATATTTCTCTTCGACGGCGATCTGTAAGTACGCGTCACTTAAATCCGCCTTGAAAATCCTTGAAAATTTATATGAACTCTAAGTTGACATAAATAAAAATAATGTACATAATTTATGACACCTTTTTATGCTGTCTACAAGCCAAGTCTGATTCCAAATGCCTTAGAAAGATTGTAGGGATCAAATGGGTTGATCAGATTACCAAGCAAGAAGTCAGGTAGTATCGTCAACAATCTACAATTGACGTTTAAGCTGTTGGAGTCATAACCTAAGATTGGCCTCAAAGAGAATTCCCAACCAAGTGTTCCAATGGACTCCTGATAGAAGAAGAAGAAGAAGAAGAAGAAGAAGAAAGAGACCAAAAATGAACCGGAAGCCGACAATTGAGAGAAATTTGACTGCAACATGAAAGAAAATTGTTGGCAGTTGTTGTAGCTGTATAAGAGCCAAGTACATTCAAGCACATCTGGGCAGGAGCTTCTAGAAGCACATTATCCTGCCTTCACAGTGTTCAAAATAGACTTCGTAACCTCTTCCCCACAGAAGAGACGTTGCGAGCCTGTCTCTGCTTTATCGTTATTTTCATGGCAAGTGCTCGTCTGAGATCCAATCTATGGTCCTCCTTGCCTGATTGTCACGAAAAACACACGTCTAGCTGAAACCACTATCAATAATTTCCCCCACTCTTTAACCGTGCCTAAACCTAAATGTAGATTCCATGAACAATTTTTTTTCTTAGGACTGTGGAACTTTCTTCCGTTTGCCTGCTTTCCAACTGACTACAATATGGTCGTCTTCAAGTCCAACGTAAACAAGTTCTTGATGAGCCGTCCCCCTAAGTAATCTAATTTACCAAATTTCCACTGCTAACGATTACTACGATATTGTCCCATTGACTACTGTACTCCATCCTCGAATGTCCTCGAGGCCTTGATAAGTGGCGATTCCTTTGTAAAAAAAAGCAATGCTGTAGATTTGGCTTCAGATCGATAATGATGGTATACTTTGACTGCCTCATGCGTCACAGTTCGAAGTCTTCTTGGAACTAATTAATGGTATTGTTTAAACTCGTGTTACAGAAGAAATACGGAATGAAAGCGTTGAATATTTATGCACGAACCATAACCTCTTTGAATGTAAACTATTTTTCGATCTGTGAAATGGTTTAACTTCATTTAAATGTTGTGCGTGACTGATAACCACATTTTTCAAAGGAATTAAAAAAGAAAAAACGCTATTTACATCCACTCAAAGTTGTAAAGTGAGTTCACCCAGTGCAATTCTAGCACAATTCAAAGATTTTCCCATATCTGTGATTTGAGTGAATTTTATTTTATAATAATTCGTCTCCGTATATGAAATGTGTTCAAGACTAATTTAATAATTTCGGGGTATCTTTTCATTTCAGAAGCAGAAGCAACCGTCTGTAGACTTCTGTAAAGAATATAGCTGGGGAGGCATCATTTTGTAGTTATATTTTTCTACGTATTTGAAGCAAGACTCCATCCTCACAAATTCCCATATTTTTTAGGGAGGGGGGGAGTTATAACATTATTTTGTCTTTTTGTCTTTGCGTGTGCATTATATGTAGAAAATGTGTAAGGAAAGTCCTTTAAAATTACTGCGCCCTCTGTAGATGTATAAGGAAAATCATTTAAAAGTACTGTAGATGTGTAATGCTGCAGCAACGTAAAGCAATTCAATGACCAGTAAACACCGGTTCTGCACGGAATCCAACTAGCAAGGTACCTAGACGGATGCGAACGGTTACTCAGAACGGACCCAACAATCGGTTACTCAGAACGGTCCCAACAACGGTAAGATATGCTCACACCCACACGGCACGAGAAGCAACAGCAACACGATTCCCGACCAAGTCAATCATCGCTCTCCTAACGTCTTTCAATCACCCTCTTTTATGGCCGTTGCAGGCCGGCTAAATCTGCATATTACGAGAATTCATGTGACTTTGCGAAATGTCATCCTTTACAAAAGACGGCGGCCGCCATCTTGATCTTTCTTTCTCTATTTTCGGTCGGCGACGCTGAGCCGGCCCAGAGGTAAGTCTTTCCTTTTCGTCCGTCTCTCTTACGCACCCACACAACACACAAACACGCGGGCGCTTGTCTCCTGGATGCACATTACATTATATATATATATATATATAGTTACTAGTTGCCCGGTCGTAAAATACACATAAACATTATATTTTAATTCATACAGAAACTGACATGTGCATGCTAGTATTATGGGTTTTTTTCTAAACAGTTCACTTCTTGTAAGTAAAAGAAATACACGAGCTGAGATCGAAATCAAAACCTAAAGACACTGAGTGAAGTACGATAACCATTAGGCCAGCTTGACATGATCTTTAATAAGTGTTTTCAACCTTACTTATTCTTAACATAAGAAACCTGTTATGCGAACGATTAATGCATGTGCCTTTGTGAAACAGTTGACAAGCAAATAAATATCTGATGACTACCATGTACCAATTTTTCGATTTTGACGTTTTAGCAAACTTTTTTACCGGATGAGAACCGATTAAAAAGTGTTCCACATGTCTGAATACCCTCTATACCAAATTTCAAATCTGTAGATCAAAAATTTCTCAAGCATATAGGTTGAGAATTGTCCTCACACATACAGAGACACTTTTTCACGTATATATATACTAGCAGTTCAGCCCGGCTTTGCTCGGACCCTATGTACTGTTCATAATTTTATGTGCATATGTATAGTGATGCCTTCCATATAATAGACGCCCTTAACTACTATAGATAAACGTTTAGTAGAGACCGCAGAAGTAAAAAAGAAAATTTTAACTTTGACCCCAATTTTGGCCCCTTAACATTTATTGTGTTCGGCTCAAATAAAATTAAAATATTTGACCCGTTTCAAGTTAACCTACGTCTAAAATTGCAAGTATTTAGACAAAAAAATAGGGGAGGAGTTTGGTAGAGTCTGCAAAGGTCAACTATTTCAACCTTGACCCCTTGGCAACAAAACTTTTGCACAAAAACTGATTAAAAAGCTTGTTGTATGTCTGCGTACCCTTTATGTAAAATTTAAAATGTTTGAATCAAAATTGGCTTAATAATTTGCTAGAGATCGCAAAGCTCAAAACTTTTGAACTTTGACCCCTTGGCAGCTAACTTTTCGGCCAAAAACCGATTAAAATCTTCCCATATGTCTGAATTAACTTCATGTAAAATTTCAAATATTTAGACCAAAAATTGGCTGAGTAATTTAGTAGAGACCGCAGAGGTCATTTTTTTTTTTTTAATTTGACCACAATGATGACCCATTAGCATTTATTGTTTTGGACTCAAATCAAATTATAAAGTTAGATCCATGTCCAAGTAAACTTTATCTAAAATTTCAAGTGTTTAAGCCCAAAATTGGTGGAGGAGTTTGGTAGAATTTTCAAAGGTAAAATCGTTCAATTTTGACCCCCTCAACAGAAAAATCTTTAGCCGAAGCCCAATTAAAAAGATTTTCTCAAATCTTAATACCCGTATGTCAAATTTCGAGTCTGTAAACGAAAAATTAGCAGAGTTATTTGGTAGGGAAATCTACGCTCACAGACACAGACACAAATTTTCACTTTATATATATATATATATATATATATATATATATATATATATATATATATAAACTAGCATTTCAGCCCGGCGTTGCCCGAGTTTTTGGAAGTGTATGTTGAGCAAAAAAAACAAAAAATGTGATAGTAGGAAAGCAGGCTCGAGCCCGTACCGCAAAGGAGGTAAAGTATGGGGGAAAACGTGACGTCTTTGCTGTTACGACCACCGCCAAATCGGAAGTTACATATGTTTAAATTAAGGCTAGACAATCGAAAGAGGGGATGACTTTCGAAAATATCGGCGAAAAAAGTGACTCCTCCCTGTAGAAAAGTGCTCAGTTGAATGTGAAGATATTAATGCTTTTAGTCAATTTTTCGGTATTTTTGTCTGAAGTGTTGCGCTTCAAAACGATACTAATCTTGTGAAAATCCATCACCTCTGTTGAAAGTTTTAGGCAGACATGCAAACATACATACATACATACATTTATATATTGATAGCTCAAATTTTCGACCCAAACCGATTAAAAAGCTTGCCCTATCTCTGAATACACTTTATGTAAAATTTCAAATGTTTAGACCAGAAATTGTCTGAGTAATTTGGTAGAGATCGCAGAGGTCCATTTTTTAAATTCTTTGACCCCACTTATGACCCCTTAACATTTATTGTTTTGGGCTCAAATCAATTATTAAAATTAGATCCATGTCCAAGGAACCTATATCTAAAATTTCAAGTATTTATACCCAAAATTGGTGGAGGCGTTTGGTAGAGTTCCTAAAGGTCAAATCTTTGAACTTTGACCCCTTACCAGCCAAATTTCTGGCCGAAAACGGATTACAAAGATTTTCCCAAATCTCAGTAACCTGTATATCAAATTTCGAGTCTGTAGACTGAAAATTGATAGAGTTATTGCGTAGGGAAATGTACACAGACAGACACACAGACAGACACACACACAGACACACAGACACGTTCACTTTTATATACATACTAGCGGGGGTACCTGGCGTTGCCCGAGTGTTTGTTTCCTGGACGGGGTGGGGGAGTTTTAAAAAATGTTATGGTAGGTAAGTAGGAAGGATCAAACCCGGAGTCATGAGTAAAAGTAGGAAAATAAAGTGTAAAAAAAAACAAAAAAAAACATCTGCAACGTTAACAGTTCGGCCACCAAGAAAAGTCCATTCCAGTTGTTTAGGGAAAAAAAAAAAAAAAACGACTACGGTAGGTCGGCGCGAACGTGAAAATATAATGTGAATTGTCCAGCACGCTAACCACTACGCCACAGAGCACTGCAGCTTAGTTTAGTGATTTTAAATAACTTCACATGAAAGAACTACAAAGCCAAACCGGTGTTCTCTTCTCAACTGTTCCTTGTGAACGATCCCCAAACGGTGTTAAGTGGTGGCAGGGGGAGGAGGAATTTATAAGAGAGAAAATATTTTACCACTTCCATTGATCTTAACCGATTTTGACCGTGACTTCTCAGCAGAAAAAGTATAGAAATCTAAGATTATCGAGGAATTTGAGAAATAATAAGCCTATAACACACCTCAGATATTGTTCTGCCGTTTGTGCATATTATATTTGCATGAAATATCTTGATTTTTAATCCTATTAATGTCAAAATCCGACGGGAAAAAATGAGTTCATTTTATTTATATAGAGAAGAGAAGAGAAGATAGAGAAGAGATAAAAGTGAACGTGTCTGTGTGTCTGTCTGTGTACATTTCCCTACACAATAATTCTGTCAATTTTCAGTCTACAAACTCGAAATTTGATATACAGGGTACTGAGATTTGGGAAAATCTTTGCGATCGGTTTTTGGCCAGAAATTTGGCTGTTAAGGGATCAAAGTTTAACGATTTGACATTTGAGAACTTTACCAAACTCCTTCAACAATTTGGGGTCTAAACACTTGACATTTAAGATATAGGTTCCTTGGACATGGATCTAACTTAATAACTATATTTGAGCCCAAAACAATAAATGTTAAGAGGTCATAATAGGGGTAAAAATTTTAAAAAATTGACCTTTTTTTTTGTTTTTTGTTTTTTTTTGCTCAGCATACACCTCCAAACACCCGGGCAACGCCGGGCCGAAATGCTAGTATATATATATATATATATATATATATATATATATATAGTAATTAATAAAATATATATGGCGATTAAGCTACACTGAATATTCCGCAAGCCTGAGGAGTTCTAGAGTGGATGAAACGCGGAATATTCAGTGTAGCTGTATCGCCACATATTTTTTATAAATTACTAACTAGCTCTACCTACGTATTGAGCACTTTTGAAGTAACTACTTAAAGTTTACACATAAATCTATACTTCCGTATATTAATTTTATGTGAGTAAATTAAGTAGTTTATATATATATATATATATATATATATATATATATATATATATATATCTGTGGAAATATGATTTTTTTCAATTATATTTCACTTTTTTATATACCAATCCTTAATTTATGAAGCTCAATGTAGTTACAAAGCACACAACAAACAAATGACAAAAGTCTATATTCCAAATTTCATGATGTTGACCATCTTACCACTTATTCTTTTATTCTTTTAATTAGGTTGACATTTACAATTCTTGACAGCAACTGTTTTCTAGCGCAAAATCATTCATTTAATTATTATATCAATCAGTGAATCCATTTCAAAATGGCGTAATAAAAGATAAAATAAAAGGGAATTGCAACTTCTCTTCCAATTTTCGTCTGCCCAAATGCATTTTCTTTTCTTTTGGTGGATTGATAGTTGCTGTTTCTTCTGATGAGTTAATGGCAAAATAGATTCATTGATATAATAATTAAATGAATGAGTTTGCGATACTAAACACTTATTGTCAAGAATGGTAAATGTCGACATAATTAAAGGAATAAATTATAAGATGGTCAACATCATGAGAAACACTATTTTGGACAAGTTACATGGTTCATGTAACCGACACGCGCTGCCATTCCTTCTTGTTTAGAAGATTATGGTCGTGCTGTATTTATTTTAACTTATATAAATTATTTTCGTATTTTTATCTTTTTTTTTATTGTTTTATTTGGTCTTAAAAAAATGTACAGCCCTTTCGTTACAACCTGATATATTTTCCTACCAGTTTGCGCGCGCGCGTGCACGCGCATATATTTTTAATATTATTAAAAGTTAAAATAAGGCCGATTAAATTAATCGTAATAAATAAATGCACATTGTAGATATTAGCATGGGATTATCCCACTAAGCGTCGTGCACATATTTGACAACTGCCGACGATGCCCTTAGGGTTGCAAACGGACTTTGATAGATTAGTTAGAACAAATGTAGCGAATAGTGAAAAGCTGATTATTTGGGTGGGATGGAACTTAGGAGCCCTGGGTTGGGTGGGGCATGGAGCGAGAGGAGGGGTATTCTGTCGACATCCATATCACAAGTTTTATTTTTTTTTCATTGATGAGAAGCTGCTCACAGCGATACAAATACGCCATAAAATATGGCGACCTAATAAGTTGTATGATCTATATGATGCTTTCCGTGCTTCTTAAACTCACAGAGGAACTCGTTTCTGTGGTTGCATACCAGATAGACAACAATTCATTGCTGGACTACTTTCTTGCTGACTATGACTTAGTTGTTTTTCAAGTCAAATGTCAAGAAATATCTGTTTAATGCTAGCTATCTACTAGTTAACATATCTGGGTTTTGCATTTGTATGGCCCTAATTTGTAACCCTCATCTCATTCATAAAAAAAACAATCCTTAGCTTTTTTTTTTCACACCTTGGCTAAGAATATGTCAGGCCCTACCCCCATTGTTTTGTTTTTTTTCCACACCCGGGCTAAGAAAATGTGAGGCCCTATCCCGATTGCTTTTTGTTTTTTTGTTTTGTTTTTGGTCAGTCATTGCTCACTTATTTTATTTAGACCTGAATCTCTCTTCCAACCTCATGGCATTTCCGTTGGGTGTGGGTTCTACTACCTCACAATCGATGTCGGTTGTCCCATCAGCCACACTTTTGCCATTTTCAATCAGGGGCCCCTATTTCGTCTCACTGTACAATTCAACAACATCTCATCTGATAGTTCCTCTGACCTTTTTCCCCCATGGATGTTAACATCCCTTAGGCATCCCATGTATCACCTAGCACTATAAGTAATAAATTTTGTGCATTTTGTACATCATTTTAATTCAACTCAATAAATTTAGCAACAAAATTAAACAAACATACTTCAGTTGCCATGTAGAGAAAGGATGGTATGATCCTGTTAGATCGTCAAAGCTAAGCAACGTTGAGCCTGGCCAGTACCATCTGGGTAACCATTTTGGAATACCAAGTATTGTATATAGGAAGACATTGACACTTCCGGCAGCTTCTGCATCGCAGCTGGTCTCCAGCTGTCTCGACCCTGTCTTGCCGCTGGATCAGGTTGGTTGGGACGAGGAGAATGAGGTTGGCTTTGCGTAAACCAGTTTCACTTCAAACAAACTCCCAATGTGTGTCATCCATCATTCCTAGGATGACCAGGTGGTCTTCTGGCAGATGAAGTTTCTTCTTCAGGGAAAGCATGGAAGAAATGTATATTGAAGAGGATAAAGTAGTCAAGCATCTGCCCAATTTCGCCTTAAGCATCATTCATCCATTTACTACATTTCCTAGAAGTTCATTCCGATGTCCAGACAAGCCCAACAGAGTCTAAGCCATTATTGAGATGACTTATTCCTTGTTGACTGAGGTGGGTTTTTTTTTTCCTGTGCAGTTCTAGGTCGTCCATCCCACCATTTTCCTTATCACCATTTGAAAAACAGATTAGTTTATTACTAATCGTCCGAGGTGTCCTTATCAGTGAATGCTGAGGGATTTCTTTGCAGGTCAGAATGGTTTTCCTCTAGGATGCTAAGTCTTCAAATACCACTTTCTGACCCTTGTGTCACATCATTCCGCCGTAGGAGGGAGATAAATATCAGATTACATTTAAGCAAAATAAGAGGTAATCTCAAAACAAAGGAAGACTACCACCAGCAGGTGCAGTGTAAACAAATTAATGGCGTGTCTAACACAGAGCCATCTGTTGGCCACTAAGTAAACTAGTCTTTTTTTTTTTTTAACACAGTGGTCACCACTTATCAAGGCCCGGAAGCCACTCAGGGATAAGGCGATATCGGGATTATTGAGTTGCTATTCCTTATTTTGTCTGGATTAGAAGAGGTATCCGACCATCAGTTACCGTAAAAAAATGGTATTTATATTTTAATTTTGAAAACATGCCTTTTTTTATTTCTGTTAAAATAGTGATACATGCTGCATGTGTTCTAATATTACTTGTTATATCAAATAGTTACGAGTCAATAACTACTGGATTGAATTGCACCAAATTTTGCATGAAGAGCCCTTGTGGTATCAAATACAATAAAAGTCAGACAGCTAATTTTGATGCATAAATAAAGCTTTAACAAATAAACAGAAACTGTATAATATACACCCATAATTACTCAACATTTAGTGTTTAAATTCATATATGCTTGCAGAAAGATTATGTGTGTGGGTGAAAATAATGTTAAAAACAGTATTTTCCATGCAAGGTTAACCAAGAAGATGAGACACAAGGCCGGAAAGGTAAGACATAGAACAAATCAGAGCACCAGAACAGTACTGTCTTCTGGCTCCGTAACCCCATTAAAGACGCTACATACAATTGGCAATAAGTTAACACCTTTTCAAAGAAAGATTGTAAAACTTTCAGATTGACATAATGTTCAGTGCAGTCTTAAAGAGGTCCAGATTTCCTCATTTTGAGATGGAGTTAGTCTCCCTTAATCGCCTGAAACGCCTCTGCTTGGGAATACCGATTGGAGCTGCTCAGGCATTTTGTTTATGCAGCCTGAGTGCATTACTTCTTGTATGCTGACCTTTCTATCCTCATCTCCAACCTTGTGTCACACCTTCCCGCAGTGGGAAGTAAGGTAAATACCTTAACCATATGCCATACATACCTACTCGGTCACAGATTATTGTTTCAGAGTTATTTTCTTTTTTCTTAAGTAATTACTCTACCAAGGCTTAGCCTATTCTGTAACCCATGGTTGAATTCACATCTTTTCCAAAAGAATTGGTCAAAGGCATTTAATAGTTGTAACCAGACTCAGACATAGTAAACTGAACACACAGTCTATGCTAGTATTTATAATTCGCCTTATAACTACACACACACATATATACACACATATACACACACATATACAGGGTGGCCAACTTAAAAGTAGCCTGATATCTTAATCTTTCTCTTAACGACCAACTGACGCCATAAGACAAAATGCAATTCTTTTTCCAGTATCTGTTTCGTAGCACAAAATCAATCACTTAATTATTATATCAATTAGTGAATCTATTTTGCCCTTAACTCAGAAGAAATAGCAACACTATATCCATCAAAAGGAAATAAAGTGCGTTTTGGCATGATTAAAATCCCAAAATTGGGAGAGAAGCTATGAATACCTTATAATATGTTTCCATTACGCCATTTTGAATTTACTGTCAATAATTGTAAATGTCAACTGAATTAAAGGAATAAATTAGAAGATGGTCAACATCATGAACTTTGAAATATAGGCTTTTATCACTCATTCACTATATTGCTCTGTAATTACATTGAGATTCTTAAATAAGGATACGTATATATTATAAGGAAATGAAGTACACACACACACATATATATATATATATATATATATATATATATACAGAATGGTACACATTTTTTCACATTAAGCGGCCCACTTAAAAGTAGTCCCAATCTCTCTAATATTTCTCTTATAGACCAACTGACACCACGAGACAAAAGGCGATTCTTTTTTCCAACAAGATGGTGCTACATGCCACACGTCTCCCAGATCACTGACACGAGTTCATGACATGTTTACGGAAGAGAGAACAATAAGCAAAGTGTTATGGCCACCACGTTCCCCGGACTTGTCATCATGTGATTTTTACCTTCAGGAGACTTTTAAACAAAAAGTTCATGCAAATAATCCTCACAATCTAGACCAACTAAAGGAGAACATTACTAAAGCTATTAGGAGAATTACCCGAGAAGATCTACAGGCAGTATCTTAAAACGTTGTTAAACGTGCCCGGAAATGCATAGATGTCAATGGGGAGCACTTTCAACATCTTTTTATAAAACTACAGAGAATTTAAACAAAAGAATCTTTCTCCTCTCTACTATATTTTCTGGGCTATTTTTAAGTGGGCCATCGTGTATATAAGTACAAAACACTGTTTTTTCCGCTATTCTGAACTTTTAAACGAAAGATTTACCCAAAAATATGTTTTCAAAAAAAAAAAAAAAATATCGCATATATTGCCTCTAAGTATCTCTTATTGTCTCCAAGTGTTTCTTATTGTCTCCAAGTGTTTCTTATTTTTCTTAATCACCTCTTTCCATTCCATTTTTTACTACACTGCAAACATCCTTATTAAACAGCCTATATACGTAATTATTTATCAGAAGTGCTTCAAGCAAACTACTATCCCTTCTTATATACTAGCCTGGGTGCCCGACGTTGCCCGGGTGTTTGTAGGTGTGTGTTGAGCAACAACAAAAAAAAAAAGTTGTAGTAGGCAGGCAGGCTCGAACCCGTGGCGCAAAGATGGAAAAGCAAGTGTGTAAGTGTGTTGGTTGCGGAAAAAGAGAAGAAAACTGCGAGCGCAAAAAAAAAAAAAAAAAAAATTTTTAAATAGGAGTACTAAGCAGGCTCGATCCAGTCTCACACCAGAGGAAAAGGAGGTGAAAAAAAACAAACTGTCTTATCGATGTGCTCACCGTGGTTGTGACATCACAGACGGTCGAAATAACGTATTTTATGCGACATCGTGAAAGCGAGGATTGAATGACTTGCAAAAAATGTCAGCGAAAAAAAAAAAAAATCTCCCTGTAGAAAAGTGCCTAGTTGAGGGTGAAGAAATTAATGTTTTGGGCCAATTTTTCGATATTTGTCATCCGAAGGGTTGAGCTTCAAAATGATACCAATCTCGTGAAAATCCGTCGCCTCTGTTAAAACTTTTAAGCATACATACATACATTTAAACAGATTTTTGCCCTTTATATTATAGATTAAAGCGTGTTTTCTTTGATTACCCATGGAATTTCCACAGGTCTCATCAGAATATATGAAATTTGTTGCTTTAAATAGTCAGAGAGTGAAAAAGATTAAGAATCGAGGGAGTTTGTTTGCAGAATTTTTGGTTCCAAGTAAGTAAGTAGTTTCGTTCTTATTCTTTTGTACTTTTGTACTGCGTGACCACAAAAGTGCTGGACTTAATCCGCCATGAAACAACCACCAACGGAATCCTTTAATTGCTCTCCAGGGTCCGTGGATAATTTGCCAGCCATAAATAGAAGATTCAACCCCCACCTTATTTTTCACCCTTCTATTTGCAAAAATACTTATGGGTATTGAACCTACAACTCCTTTCCTTTGTTTTCTTTTACTTAACACCCCATAACAACCACCGCCCGTCTCTCTCTCTCTCTCTCTCTCTCTCTCTCTCTCTCTCTCTCTCTCTCTCGACCCCCCTCCCCCACCGCCACACTTTTTCTCTCCTCTTGAGAAAACTTTCCGGGTATTTAATCATTGACCTTCTTGGCTTCGCTCTTCTGCAATCATTTAGAAATAGTGACATCAGCCTTGGGACAACAGCTTTTGATATGATGCAGTATTGATCCACGATAAGAGGGGGGAAAAAAAAGCGAAGTGTTATTTCCTTTTGTTGCTGATCTGGATCAAGTCAAATTGACTTGTGTGTCAGTAAGAAAGCCAATGAGAGATGAGGAGAATAAAATTAGATTCTATTTTACTTATAACAGAAATATAACATTTTTCTCCTTCTCTATAAATACACGAGGAAAAAATTATGCATACTAGCTGTTCGTACCTGGTACTGCTTGGGTGCAGTGACGTCATTGTATTTTGCATTATTTGGATCATTCAGACTACCTTAAGCTGGAGGTGACGTTAAGCCATTAAAAATAAAATAATAATGCGTCAATAAGATATGATCTCTACATTTTTTAGGTTGTTTTTGTTTTACGGCATATCAACCCTTTTCGGGTTATTTAATGTCGAATCCAAAGATTTTGAAGAAAACATTTTCTACTAGAATATATTTGTTGTTTTCAAGTCGGTTTCTATTTAACCCATAGTTGGGACCCTAACAGGTACTACCACTCCGGGTCAGAGTGAACCTGGGAGCAATGACAATTAAAGGGTGGCTCCACACTCCCCAAAGCCCGCAAGCTGGGGCCTCACCACTGGATATAGTTTAAGGTCATATCCAAGACCCAGCATTTTTTTAACATAATTTCCAAGTCTTATATGATTTCATAATTTTTCAGACACATTGTGATGCAGCAGCAAATATTTACTGCAGAGTTATTTATTTTATTTTATTTTTACAAAGGGATCACCACATATCCAAACCTGGAGGCCACTCGAGGATAAGGGTTAATGTGTGTATTGTAATCATTGGGATAGTTGCGTAATAATCGTTTGTAGAAGTAATTTGGTATACTTAGATCATTTACGAGGACATCTGAACAAAAACTTGTTTACGTTGGACTTGAAGATAATGATATTGTAGTCAGCTGGAAAGCAGACTAGCGAGACAGAATTCCACAGGCGGGCAGTTCTAGGGATGAAGCTTTGTTCATTGAATGTATGTTTAGGTTTTTGGCAACGATAGAGAGTGGGGGAAATTATTGATAGTGATTTTGGCCAGATGAGTGTTTTTTTGTAAAGGATTGATGAGGGGGTGGCATTATTTTTATTTTTTATTAATTTGCTCAAAGTTACCCCAGGTGGCCAGACTCACCCCAGCTTATGGTATTGTTCTCAATCTTGGGTGTTATTTTCACAACATTTTAGTCGATGTAATCTCCGACCTTCTTCAGGGGCATCTTGTTGAATTTGGCAGTCTGCATGGAATTTCTTAACAAGAGCCTTTATTTAATCTACAGGGTTAGCATGCTCTTGTTCCGTCAGCCATGCCTGAGTAGAAGCCCTAGGTAATCTGCAAATTTTTTTTTTTTTAATAGTTACATGCACCGAGGATTGAACCTTCAACCTCCTGAAGAGTGTCACTTTTACTACTGAATTTTACCAAGTACTTTATTCACTATGCTACGCGTCCTTGCAGAGACATAACATCATTGTATTTTGCTTTCCCTTAGTCGTCTGCTCATTCTTTAAATTTATACAGAAAAAAAAAATTTAGCTGTGAGAAAGACAATTTCATGATCGAAACTATGGTAATGTGTATTTTTTTTTTCAATTTTCACCCACCCAAGGTACAGTGCCACTTTGAAGTAGGGGGTTACTATCGGGGACATAAGTTGCTGGGATATTATGAAGGGAAATGAGTAGCAAGATGTCTGTTCATATTACACTTGAACTTCTGCATGTCAGTACAGTTGGGAAAGCAGAATGCCGGAAGGGATTCCAAAGTGTAGGAGTTCTGAGGAAGAAACCATTGGAGTAGAAGGCTTTTTTACACCTAGGGATCTCTACTGTAAAGGGGTGGGATTTAGCTGGTTGTCGGGTTTGTTGGGGGTATTCATGTCGAGGAGGTACAAGTGCTTCTAGTTCGTCAGAGTATTCACCATTAAAGTACTTGTAGGACAGGCAGAGGGATGCAACATTTCGTCGATGGGACAGAGGCTGAAGCTTAGATGACAGTTCAGGACCTATCAGGTTGGCGACTCTCTTTTAAACCCTGTCAAGGAGTGAGAGACTAGTAGCAGATGCACCAGCCTAAATGTGACAACAGTACTCAAATGGTGGCCTTACAGACGTATGGGATACTTTCAGGCGTAAGTAGCTTTCTAGCACGGTAGAGAGAGCCCACCTTCTTTGCAGCAGCCTTGACAATGCTCTCAATGTATCTATTCCAGTTCATCTTCCCTGTAAACGTTCGGCCGTTACTATGGTAATGTGTATTGTTTGTAAACTATGTTGCATTTGACCGTAATCTATGATCCCCCATGTCCTAACTTTCACAAAAAACACTCGTCTAGCTGAAACCACTGTCAATAATTTTCCCCACTCTTTATCTGTGTCTAAACTTAAACGTAGATTCCATGAACAAAGCAACTTTTTTAAAACTGCACACCCGTGGAATGCTGTTCCGTTTGCCTGCTTTCCAGTTGACTACAATATGGTTGGCAGGAGCTGCTAGAAGCAGCTTATCCTGCCTTGACAGAGTTCAAAATAGACTTCGTAATCTAGTGGGGGATGCCCTTTTCTCTTTCCTGTAACCTCTTTTCCACAGAAGAGACGTTGCAAGCCTGTCTCTGCTTTATCGTTATTTTCATGGCAAGTGCTCGTCTGAGCTCCAATCTATGGTCCTCCTTGGTCTGACTTTCATGAAAAACACTCGTCTAGCTAAAACCACTATCAATAATTTCCCCCAACTCTTTATCTGTGCCTAAACCTAAACGTAGATTCCATGAACGAAGGTTCTCTTAAGACTCCTTGCTTAGGTTGTTCCAGCTTGTTTGACTCATAGTTTCCATCAATTCGCTGTTTTGATACCTCATTGCAATACAGCTTCCTATGTCAGTGGCTTCTTTCCAAGAATTGCAAACTTGTGGAACTATCTTCCTGCCGACTGTTTTCCTCCTATCTAAATATAGCCTTGGTCTTTTCAAAACTAAAGCTCTGTCTTTACAATAATCATGTTTCATTCTTCTTAGCTCCTTACATTAAATGGCTTCGTGTAATGTCTGGAGCAATTTCCGTTAAAAAAGAAATCTGTTAAGTAGTTTTGCAGTCTATACATTTTTTTTTTTTTTTACTCACATTCACCCCTAACAAGACATATAGCCACTTGGACATAAGGGGCTATTATTTTGGCCCATGCCTAGGAAAGATTAACAAGATGTTGGTTTACATTACATTTAAACTTCCGCATATCAGTACAGCCAGGAAAGCAGGTGTTGAGTAGCGGGGGACTCATATTGAGAGACATATAAACGGGGCATGTATAACGATGGTGGTGATGAGGGAGAAAAGACATTTATATTTGGCTTGGATGATTTTTGGGATTTCATAATAATGCGAACTGGGAGATATGATGCAACAGTCATAGAAAGGAGGAGATGATGGTGGGAGGAAACATATTAGTTGGGAGGGTTTACACAAAGTTTATCATAGATGATGATAAAACACATTTACCTTTTTGTTGTAAGGAATGACGAGATGAACAATTACAAACATAAATGGCGATTTCATTATTCATCTGATCGGCCGGTCGATGACGTCAGGAATTCAAACTTGGATCTACATGTTCTAATCTTCTACCCTTCGCTTTTAAAGGGCTCTCCTCTCCAACTGACTATCTCTCATCAACTCTCGACTCTCGGCTTATCAACTGAGTCTTTATTCTGAACCCATAAATTCCTATATTGAGAAATATCCTTTGTTTATGACGTCAGAAGTGTGTTTTCAAACGAGACTAATTTTCACGTGGCTTTACATATGTTTGTGCCAACACACTTTTGGCAAACAAAAGAATCCTCAATTATAATTCTAACCTATTTTTTTAAACAATACATTTTTAACTTGCATTGCCCATTCTTTTAACTGACATATTCAAATTTCTAAAAGAATTAACAATAGACTTGATTTCTAACATTCCATTTCTTAACTTTGCCTACAGGGTTCGATTCTAGGCTTATCCTAATCTCATTTTCACTTATCTAGTATTCTTCTTATTTACATGGGAAGGGGACAGCCCTTTCCATGTAACACAGGTAGCAGGAAGGCAATTCCAAAGTCTAGCTGTTCGAGGGAAGAAACTATTATAATAGAAAGCTTTCTGGCATTTAGGGACCTCAACAGTGAAGGGATGGGATTTTATTGCTAAGCGGGTCTGTTGGGGTACAAGCGCAACGAGTTCATCAGAGCACATTCCATTAAAATATTTGTAAAACAGGCACAAAGATGCAACATTGTGGCGATGGGACAGGGACTGGAGCTTAGTTGACAAAGTGGGATCTATTAGATTGAAAACTCTTTCTTGGATACTATCTAAGAGGGAGAGGCTAGTGGCAGATGCATCAGCCCAGGTGGTGGCATTTATTTGCTTTAATATCTGTGCAGAATTCTGAAAGTAACACTTTTAATGCTGGTATTGCAAACATATAATGGATGTGGGCATCAACGGCTCCGTAAGCGAATGCTAACCGTTTTCAAAAAACTTTTTTTTGTTTTTTCTTCATCACCTGAGAAACAATGTACAGCAGCATAATTTCGGTCATGGGCAGATCCAAAATGTCATCATCATAGAAATACTGCTGATATTTTAATGGTTATAAGATTTTAATGGTTATATTTTAATGGTTATAAGATTTTAATGGTTATTTAATGGTTATATTTTAATGGTTATAAGATTTTAATGGTTATTTAATGGTTATATTTTAATGGTTATAAGATTTGGAATCTGTCTGTGACCGAAACTATGGTTATGTACATAGTTTGTCAGTGATGAAGACCCCCCCTCACCTCCTAAAGATAACAAACAAACAAAAAACACAGCTTTCTGAAAAAAAGTTGGTTTGATCTTACCATTCTATTACATTCATTACCATCTATGATTCCAATATTTTTCCGATTCTGATACAATTACCGATTCCGATTCTTTATAAATCTGTAAATATTTAACAATAGTTGTCATTTATTCCCAATTACCGTAAAAACACATGTTAAATGTGCAGATATTTTCTTAAACATAAAATTAGATTTATGGGAATTATCTATAAATTTTAGTTTTAGTGTTAACTTGCAGTTCAGCTCGGCTTTGCTCGGGCCCTATGTACTGTCCATAACTTTATGTGCATATGTATATATATATATTATATATATATATATATATATATATATATATATATATATATTAAAACGTTTGACTCATGTCCAGATAACCTACATCTATAATTTCAAGTGTTTGGACCATGAATTGGCAGAGGAGTTTGGTAGAGTCTGCAAAGGTAAACTCTTTCAACTTTGACCTTTTGGCAGCCAAACTTCTGGGTGAAAACCGATTAAAAAGATTTTCCCAAATCTCAATACTCCTTATGTCAAATCTGGAATTTGTAGACTGAAAATTGAACGAGTAGTTTAATATGGGAAATATACACACACACACAATTTCATTTTTATAGATATATAGATTTAAACTTGATATATATTTATTATTTTATCATTATTACCAGCAGTGGAAGATTTTTGCTTTGAATAAAATCAAATAAAAATAAATAAATGAATAAAAAAAAGAATCGTTTTTGGAATTGAAATATAGACATAAATTTTTCCGATTCCTGATTCTGAATAATCGTCCCAACACTCATATCAACCCATTCCAGTTATTTAATAGCAAAACAATAATAGTAAGTGATCTAATAAAAAATGAAGTTTCCATTTAATCCATTATGAGGAGAAAGGGGACGTTCATATTTTTTCCAATATTAATTAGAAGTGTAATGCTATAATTCCAACTGGAACACTGATGATTTGTCAGAGCTATTATTCATATTTCTATTGTAAATGGGCTTTGGAGTCCGTCTGTGACAAAAACCATGGTCATTTCACCCAGTTGATTTATGACAAAAATGAAATACAGCATAGTTTATGAACTACTAGCCTGGATGCCAGGCGTTGCCCGGGTGTTTGGAGATGTGTGTTGAGCAAGAAAAAAAAAAGTGTTGGTAAGCAGTCAGGCTCGAACCCGTGCCATGAAGGAGGAAAAGAATGTGAAAGAAAAAAATAAAAGTGACGTCTTTGCTGTTGCGTCCACAGCCAAACCGGAAGTGACGTAGGTTTAAATTAAGGCTAGACAATCGAAAAGAGGGGATGACTTTCGAAAATATCGGCGAAAAAAAGTGACCCCCTACTTGTAGAAAAGTGCCCAGTTGAGGATTAAGAAGTTAATGTTTTCGACCAATTTCTGGATATTTGTCGTCCAAAGGGTCGAGCTTCAAAAGGATACCGATCTCATGAAAATCTGTTGCCTCTGTCGAAAGCTTAAGACATGCATACATACATACATTTAAACAGACAGGTGAGATTTATATTATGGATGTACATAACCGTAGTTTCGGTCGCAGACAGACATCACATCTCATCATCACCATAAAAATATCAACGATGGTAGCAGTGATCAGTCTTATGTTCTCAAATCCATATTCTTTATTTCCCTTTGCTGATCAATGAACCATGCTAATAAGGTTCTGTATTGGAGTGATTAGTCTCCGCGTAAATCATTACTCGTTTGATTCACACAGACCTCTTCTTATAAGGGTCATTGACTCAGGAGTGCGCAGAGTATTTTATGTTCACAGCCAGATCGATTTAAGGAATGAGAATTTGGATTATTTGGGCTACTATCCTCATTTTTGTTGTTATTTTAACAACGTTTCGACTGATATAACCTCCAAGGTTCTTCAGGTGCATCTTTTGAGATATGGATTGATAATTTTTATGACTTGGATTACGTCTGAATACTATTCTTATTCATCCTTGTTATTTTCACAACGTTTTGACCGATGTAACCTCCCATCTTTTTCAAACATGGGAATCTTCTCTTTTTTTTTTTTTTTTTTTTGTAAACACAGAATTTCAAACTGAACCTTTTTCTAATATACAAAATTAGATTGTATTTCTTTTTATTTAATCGAAATCAATCCAGACAAAACATGAAGCCACTTAATGTAAGAAGCTAAAAAAACAAAAAACACTTTAAGGTAAAAAAACTAGCCAATGATAAATGTTTGATACATAGATTCCAGCCCAGAAAACAGCAATTTCCCCCCCCCCCTTTGTCAGAAACACTGCTTATGGAATATGAGGACTAAAGGAAAAAAAAAATCAAACAACGGCTCAATCTTTACTACAGGCGATTGTAACTAAGAATAATATGAAGAAATAACGCTTCTACTCAGTCATGGCTGATGGAATGAAAACAATCTACCCGCATAGATTGAAGAAAGAGTTTGGTTCAGAATATGGTATGGTCACCCATGTTTAACATAAAGATTTCCAAGTTTGAAAAGATGACTGTTAGTATGTTTATCACCATTCAACAGAAGTAGGAAAAATTTGACACAAGGACAGGAAAGTGAGATTTGAAAGGCCATCTCCCTTGGGAAAGAAGAGGACTCTGGCCTGTAAAAATGCCTGGGCAACCCTATCAGTATTCCCTGGTAAGGGGTCATAATAAAGTGATTTTCTTCATGAAAGTATTATTTCTTTTTTTTTTTTTAACATTTCACCTCAAACAAGGCACAGGGCCACTTAGTCATAAGGGACTACTATTTGGGACCAGATTTGCAGAGATACTATTTATGGAGTTGGGCAGTGAGATGTCTGTTCACATTAGACTTGAATTTCTGCATGTCAGTACAGTCAGGAGTGTAGGGGCCTGGGAGGGAATTCCAAAGTGCAGCAGTCCAAGGAAAAAAGCTATTCAAGTAGGAGCTTTTATGGCATCTAGGGATCTTTACAGTGTAGGGGGTGGGATTTTATTACTTGTCGGGTTTGTTGAGGGTATTGTTGCCGAGAAGGTACTAATGCGCGGAGTTCGTAAGAGCACTTGCCATTGAAATACTTGTAAAACAGGCACAAAGACGCCATGTTTCAGTGATGGGACAGAGGTTGGAGTTTAGTTGATAGTTCAGGACTTATTAGGTTGGTGACTCTTTTTTTAACCTTGTCTAGAAAATCGTCCAAATTCACGTTTATTGATTGCGTATATCGGCCAGTTGAACCACAAATTTTGAATCTCCCACACACTTTTTTTTTTTACATGGAGGTCACTACTTATCAAGACCCAGAAGCCACTCGGGGATAAGGGTTAATTGCCAAATAAAATGAATAACAAGATAGACGACAGATCACTAGCATATGCTTCAAAATCATTGATATGGAAACCCGATACGCAAACATGGAAAGAGGAATGCTAGCTGTATTTGGGGGGTGGGGGTGAGAGGTTCAAGATATACTTTACAGCAAAACTTCCCACGTCACTACAGATCACAAACCACTGATAATGAACTTCAGTCTTAACAGCAAGGAATAAGAACTAACTTTGTCATTAAGACATACACCACAGATCTAGCAGACCATAACTCTGTTATTCTGTTGCATCTAGCCAAAACAAAGAATGTCTCAACTACTAGAATACCTTTCTAATGCATCATGGGTCGCCACCCTAAACTGGATAGGTCCTGGATAGGACCTTAAAATATATCCGATGGTGAGGCCTCAGCTTGCGGGCTTTTGGGAACTGTGGATCCACCCTTTAATCGCCATTGCTCCCAGGTCCACTCTTACCTGGAGTGGTAGTACCTGTTAGGGTCCCAACTATGGGTTAAATAGAAACTGACTTGAAAAAACAAATATATTCTATTAAAAAAATTTTCATCACAATCACTGGATTCGGCATTAAATAACCTGAAAAGGGTTGATATGCCGTAAAACAAAAACAACCCAACCCAACACAACCCAACCCTAACCTAACCTGGATGTAGATACTAGGGGATGGCATGACAAGCTAATTGATTGGACCAGACCTCTCCGATCTCTCATCGAGCCAATTAAAGGATGAAGTCAAAGAATGTCTCAGCGACCAGAATCCCGCCCTAATGCATCATGAGTCGTCATCCTAACCTTAACATAGATACTAGGGCATGACGTGACCAGCTGATTGAGCAGACCCAGCCTCTCCGATCACGCATCTAACTGAGGTAAGGGTTAAAGATCAAAGTGGAGTGTTGCAAATCACATAATCATTTATGCAACCAGGTAAGATACTGCTCGGTTATCAGAATTCTGTCCTAATGTATCATGAGTCGCTATCCATAGCCAAAATGTGTTTCGGTTTTCGGGGAAAGAAGAGGGGAATTACCCGTCTGCATGGGCTTGCATGTGGAGAGTAGCTCCATAGACAACGCAAACAATAATAAACAAACGGAATTGCACGGAATTTCAAACAGAATCATTTATTTAATCCACGGGGGTAGCATGCTCTCGTTCTGTCAGCCATGACTGGCTAGAAGTTCTAAGCAATTCTGCAATTAAATTTTTGGTCGCTTGCACTAGGATTGAACCTTCAACCTCCAGAAGAATTTAATTTTTCAAACTGAATTTCACAAAGTACTTTATCCACTGTGCCATAGGTCCTTGCGTTGATGTTCTGAGAGTCTATGGTTGATACTGAAAAAGAGGGAGTCTAAAAACCTCCCTACCGATGAGTCCTGAAAAGCTTTATAAGATGATTGTCTGTTGAACCATGTTTAATGCGTCGAGCACCTGACCCACAAACAGGCTGAACCGGTTTCTAAATGCGCACATGATTAGAAATTAGATATACCACTGATTTTCGGAAATAGAAAAGTGCATTTTATTTTATGCTCGGTATAATTCAAGGGAGGTAACTTGAATACGACCCGAGAGAAATACCTTTTAATAATTTTGAGCCAACAATAATGATCGTCTTCAAGTCGCCAAAAGATTTTGTCAGGATGCTCCATAACAAATTCTCAAATAACTAAATTTAATCACTCGTTTATCTAATCATTTCTTTTACATGATTGCATTAAAAATAGGACGATTTCCTTGGCTGTTTTGCTGACGTTGCCAAAAATACAAAACTATAAATTGATTTTGCTAAAAAATGTTTCACTAAAAATTGGACCGGTGTCAACTATCAGTATGGTCGAACACATTTTCTGTACAAGTCTAACAAGAACTCAGCCACCATTATACGATATGGCTTAGAACCGTTCATAAATAAATATAACTTATTAGCAGGGAGACCCGACGATGTCTGGGATTGAATGATGATTAACGAAACTTTCACATTCCCATATTTTTATTGTCATTAAAATCGGTGCCATTGCGCATTTTTCAACCAAATCCGTTGATTGCCTGCTCTAGTTAGGGACCCATTGCAATGCACCGTGAGGAAGCTACACATGCCTCCCCACAGTGATTTAGTCCACAATACATTGTAGTCTACATTGCACTGTAGAGAACCTACTGTTTGTTTTATAAAATTATTTTTTATATATAACGGCTTGAATTTTAAAATGCAAAAGTCAAGTATCATGCTTCAATTGTGCTCTAAACAAAAACATTCATTTCGAATGTGTCCCTATCACATCAAAGAAAATACTATCGATTTTATAATACTGACCTATCTGCTTGTGCAGCGGTGATGGCTTGAATTTAAGTTTGAAATAAAAAAAGTCAAGTATTATGGTTTGCCTGTGCTTTAAACAGGAATATTTCAAACGCGCCCTCATCATACTGTTGATTTTATATGATGGGCCTTTCTGCTTGTATAGTAATAAAATTTCTCAAATGCATTTGTGATGTTAGGCTGTATAAGGTGTTAACTTTGGTCAAAATCGCCAGTTCTTTCTGTAATCGGATTTTTTCGGTTATCTATTATCGATACTTATCAGAGATGTTCCGATATAAGACCTATCTAAGAACACTGCCAGATACATAATGTACATTTGTGTGAAATTTCATAAAAATCGGTCCAGCTGTTTTGGAGTCCATAGGGCACGAACTTACATACACACACAGATAAAGTTTCTTTTATATAATAGATAGATAGATAGATAGATAGATAGATAGAAACATTATATCTTCTTTCTCACAGAAGAAACGTTGCTAGTCTATCATTATTTTCGTGTACAAAAACGCCAAATGTATTATCGCACAGACAGGGATGCCTATTGGTCTTAATCTTGAAAAGACCAGGTCTATAAAGATAGGAGGAAAACAGTCAGTAGGAAGAGATTTTTACAAGCATGCAGTTCTTGGAAAGAAGCTACTGGAATAGGAAGCTATACGACGTATGAAAACAGCGAATTGATGGAGACCACTAGACAAACAAGTCAAACGAGCTGGAAAAAAGAAATCAGGGAATAGATGGCTTAAAGTTACATAATGGAAATGATTTTTGGAATATGACATCTTAAAGCTACATAATGGAAATGATTTTTGGAATATGACATCTTAAAGCTACATAATGGAAATACGAGTAAGAAATAAATTTTATTAATTACTAAAATTTTACTTAGTAATTTTCTATAAGTTTTCGTGTCCACGAATAGTTTTGCCCGGTACGTGATTTTTGGAATATGACATTTTCGTTCTGTAACCGGGTACGTACATCATAAAGATTTGGGGGGGGGGGATTTCTTTCTTTTTTTCTTTTTTTTTTTTTCAATTAGGTTAAACGCTGGCTTTGCACTATATTTTGCTTATTTTTGATTTCCCCGAGTGTTAAATATACGACACTTTTGCCAGTAATTTCATCCCTAAACACATTTTATTTTCATATGCGTTTTCGGTTCGTCTGTCGGTCCGTTCATCTGTCGGTCCGTCATGTATGAATTTGAAATCACATTTTTTTTTTTGTTGTCGCTAACATAATTGCACGGCCGCATCTTTAAGAATCTCCGTTCTTTTTTCCATTAAGCAACGCGTAAACACATATCATCAAAGCTACTTTGATATTAACGAGCAAGTGTCCATCATAAAATATTCCATATTCAAGTGGCTTTCATGACGATAATTATATAATTAGAAGAAGTTCTTTTCATCGCCATAGAAACTTGTCTTTTGATCTTAACGCTTCCGTCATTTGCCAGCATATAAAATATGTATTCGCATTATTTTTTCCTCTCCAAGACTAAGAAACAGTGCACTGCACTACTGCGTAGAGAAATAGACACTAGCTGAGTCTTTGTCCAGAATTCAACTTAATCAAAAAGATAAAAAAAGAAAAATAGACAGAACAAATTTTAAGATATACGTACGCGTTACGGAACAAAAATGCCATATTCCAAAAATCACGTAAATTAATAAAGTAGTTATTTTTTTAAAGATATAAAAAAATTTTTACGATTTTTATCGATTAATAGTAAATCGTAGCCATTACAAGGCTGACTTTGATGTCTATTTCTGGAGAGATTGTAAAGAGGGAAGTAATCAGTGATGAATTTTAAATATGGCAGAGCAAGACACACCGTCTTCACTTCCTCATAAAATGTGATTTTCTTACAAACTATTTGATCAATTTGCGTGATTTTTTTTTTTAATTACAAGGCTAAATTTGATCTCTTTTTCTGGAGAGATGGTTAAAGGGGAGGTAACCAGTGATGAATTTTAAATATGGCGGAGCGACACACACCGTTCTCGCTTCCATATAAAATGTGATTTTCTTAGTAAAAAAAGAAAACAAGAAAAAAATATTTGATCAATATACGCGATTTTTTAAATCTGACAGGTACTTATGAAGATTTTTCTGCCTTTTTTTTTTTTAGGCTGAACAAATGATAAAAGCGACACCTCATGGCAGGAGTTTTCATTAATTTCTGTGCAATCTTCGAATTGAGGAAAAGGGTTAGTGGTGTTATATCATAGAATTCTAATACAAATCAGTTCGCCATTAGTCTTGTCGCTGTCAGGCTGAGGTATTGTTTCGATAAATGTCCATCTTCCCAGGCTTTATCTGTGAAGGATTATTTTTTATAGAATTCACTTCAGACAAGGCAAGGCATGAAGCCACTTGATGTAAGGAGTAAAAAAAAGAATATCTTTTCAAGGTAAAAAAAAAAAATAGCCAACAATAATTTTTAGATGGATAGATTCCAACCTAGAAAAGAGCAATTATTTACCCTTTGTCATAAACATTGTTCATGGAACATGAAGATTAAAGGATAAAATAAGAGAAGTGAGAGATACGAGGCTTTCTGAAAAAGGTGGTATTATGCAGGCAGGCTTGAACCTGTGACGCGAAGGCGGAAAAGAAAGTGAAAGAAAATCGGACGTCTTACCGCTACTCCATGACTTGACCGGAAGTTCGGAACGTTAAAATTAAGCTAAGTCAGTCCAACTGATACGATGACTTGCAAAAATGCCTTTAAAAAAATCGACCCCTCCTTGTAGAAAACTGTCGAGTTGAGGGTGAAACAATTCATGTTGTGGGACAATTTTTCGTCCGAGACGTCGAGCTTCAAAATGATAACGATCTCATGAAAATGAGTCGCATCTGTCGAAAGTTTTAGGCTGACATACATACATACATACATACATACATTTAAACAGACAGGTGAGATTTATATTATAGATTGCCTGAGGTTCCTTAGTTAAGGAATGCCGATGGGGCTGCGAATATATTTTTCATGGGCCACAGTGTGCTTATCCTAGTGCACTGACTTCTCAAGACCACATCTGATCTCTCTCTCTCTCTCTCTCTCTCTCTCTCTCTCTCTCTCGTAATCCTGTCTTTTCCATCCATCTTTCCAAGCCTATCATATAGTATTCCTTAGCATTCACTTGACAATCCAATTAATCTTTATCCTCGAATGGCCTTTCAGCCTTGATAAAAAATAACTCATTAGTATATGAAAATTTCTAGATGGAAGCTAAGTTTAATTTGTCAGCTTAAATACTATTTGGATCTGACTTTGAAAAATACAAGATAACTTTATATATTAGATTCAGAAGGAAAACGGCCCAACTCTCCTAAACCATTTAAATGTTGTATATTAGGTTTACTTGAAATTTGAATCGAGAGAAACTATATGCAACAGGCGGAAATGATAACAGCTGAAATCTTAAAGAAAACACTCGAATGCAGAAAGTAACCCACGAGGTAGAGAGCGTTAGAAATCTTGGGGAGACTTGTTGGTCACCCAGACTCCAGGGAACACCACCAGTTTTCATCAGGGAGTAATCAATAATCTGGCACAAACAAATCGATAACAGTGCTTAAAATCAGAAGTCATAAAATCTCATAGGAAATGAAAGTACAAACAGACAAACCCATCCAAGCAAGGAGACCGGATGCTATAATAGTTAACAAGAAGCAAAAAATCCTACCAGATCATAGATTTTGCCGTCCCAGCAGTCTATAGAGTAAATATCAAGGAGACAAAGAAGCAAATACATGGAACAGACCAGAGAGCCAAAAGAGATGTGGAACATAAAGTCAAGATAACACCAGTAATTATAGGAGCACTAGGAACAATCTTGAAAAAAAAAAAAAAACTTTGAAAAAAAAAAAGTGAGAAATTGAAATCAGGGGGTAGGAGGTAAAGAAAATACAAAGGATAGTAATTAATGAAAACGCCTGAAATCTTAAGGAAACCCATAGAATGTGGAAACCAACCAGCATGAACTTTAAACATTAACCAGCAACTTGAATACTGTAATACAAATAAAACAAAAACAGAGAAAGCCCATAGAAAACTAAGAAAATTGAGAAAAACCGCAAAATGTTAGATTAACTACATTCTAACCCTAAAATAAAATAAAACAAAAGGTGCAGTGTCGGCACAGACTGGTACCACACAAAATCAAGAAGGGTCAAGGAGGACGGAAACACTGAAGATAGAAAGCACTAACCAGACATCCACTGAAAGAGTGCGATGAGGACTGGGACATTAATAAGGCTTGTTGCTACTCAAATTCCAGTGACGACCAATGATTGCAAGCAAGAAATCAATGGCAAGTGGCTGTAGCAATAATGCAAATTCATTTTCAAAGGTTGTTGAAAGAGGTGAAGATTACTGGGGATCTGTGGAGATTTGTTGTCGCCTATACTCCAGGGAACACCACCGGTTATTATCAGTGAGCAATCTCTGATGATTATCTGTGTCAGAACTAGTGAGTGAGTAAAAAAAAAAATAAATAAATAAATAATAATAAAATAAAAATAATAATAAAAATAATAATAAGAAGAAGAATAAAATAATAATAATAATAATAAAATAACAACAACAATAATGCACTCGATTAATAACTAATTAATGCTTAATTATTAAAATCATTTTTATCAAATTTCTTTTTTTTATTTATTGAATTTATCGATTATATTTTTTTTTTTTGTTTTTTTAATGAATTGTGGTTGACAAATCCATCCAAAGGAAAATGGAAGAGAAAATTCCTTGAAACACACCTTTATTTTGATTTATACCAAAAACTAATGTTTTCTGCTTGTGGTTCATGTGTGACAGATTGTTTTTTGACTCACTCATTTGAAACAAAACACATATGATGTATGGCAGCCATTTGCATGGCACAAATTACACAAGCGTGCATGGATTTTACTCATGATAGTATCAGAAATGAATTTGCTTGAATGATCGTGTATAAGAAAGAAAAAAAATGATTTATCCGATAACATTGCCAGCAGTTAACTTCCAGTATCGGTTACGAGTGGATAGTCAAGTTGGTTCATCTGCAGTCGTGTATTGTGTCTTTCGGCAACATTTCTAGTTGATTGTTTGCAATGGTTATTTTTGTTTTTATTTATTTTTATTTATTTGTATACTTACATCATATTTTGAAAGAAGGACTAAAAGATAAAATATTAAACTAGAAAACAGGACTAGGTTTACTGGCGAGACCTTTAAAACGCACCTACTTATTCTACCTCATGGGGAATGTTGATATAAAGGTATTATGAATTAATGCTTAGTTGAATCATTAAAACACTTATGTATAAGGGTGGAATATTCAAATATATCAAATAAAACCTGGCAACGCCAGGGATTTCAACTAGTAGATGTATTTTTATTTTTTATTTTTTTTTTTTTATTTATTTATTTTTTTTTTGCAGCAACACCATTTCAAACTGGAGGCAGTCACCTCACCACAACCAATACACAATTTCTTTTAACTCTTCGGAAAATTAATGCGTTAATTCTGGTGTAATCCTACTGATTTTCAAACTAAAGCTAATGAACTTATTGTCATTCAGCGCTTTTAAAAAAGAGACTTCATGAGTCCGGCTATGCTACACGCCACAACACAGGAGAGGTCATCCACAAAGCAATAACTTCAGAACCACTCCAGAATTGTTGAAGACGCCCAGAAGGTCGGCTGAAAACAGTTACACACTATTTAAGCCAATATCGAACCTGCTTCCAGTTCACAGATCTAAAGTGTTTATCACTGGTCGCAGGACTGGCTAGCCATAGCTATTTTTGCCACTGTCGACTGTCGTGTGTGATCGGCATTCATCTGGGGCACACTGTGTTCTATGTGAGGAGCTAGCTCATCCTATCCTTGGTGAATGTCAAAAACATATCCCATAGAAATCAGATCAGTGAAGCTAAGTTTGTTTTGTTTTATAGCATATCAACCCTTTTCAGGTTATTTCATACCGAATCCAGTAATTTTTCAAAGTTTTATTAGCAATAACGGCGTCTTCGTTTAAAATTCGTTTCAAGGAAAACTATCTCAAGACTGAAAGTATTTCGTATGGCTTATAGTATTATATTGACTTTCTTTTCATACTTTCAGAAGTTTATCGAACACAAATCTAATTTTGCAGAAAAAAATCAGTTCGTCTAGCATCATGTATTCAGGTTTGGAATTATTCCATAAACGCTCAAAAATCCTGTATCCTACCCTCTTCTGTAGTTGAATGTTTAAGGGCTATCTTTAATATGTAAGTGAACCTTTCAGCCTACCCATTGGAAAAATGGTTATATGGGTATGTAATTATGTTTAATCACCAACTATTGCATTGACAGAAGGAATGATTGATATGATGACTTGAACGATACTATTAAAAGAACTTAGAGACGATCTTCTACTTAGAACGTATCTCCGAAGGAAAGACTAGGTGACACTGGACCGAGCAAGAATAAAGGTTGGAAAACAGCCAGAAACCACCACAGATGAAGACAAGTAATAACAAGGAACTTGGATTAGATTTGACGATGGATCTAGTACTTGCATGATAAGATATGATGATCAATCTAATTAAAAATCTCACTAACCTTTATCCTTGAGTGGCTTTTGATTTTAATCAGCGATGAACCATTATTATATATATATATATATATATATATATATATATATATATATTTGTCCGGCAGTCTGTCATTCTTTTTTGAAAAGGTATTTTCATTGTTAAAGATGCTGAAAGAATGGACGCATCTCAAGACGACGCGTAATTGTTTCTTTCCTTCTGAGACGTTCAATTATTTATTAATGGCGGGAAGCAGAGATTTAAAAAAAAAACGTATTCTTTGCTTTGTTCCATTGAGAAATGACTTTGCTACAAATGATTGTAACAATTATTTATTCAGGAAAAAAAAACTGTTTTCAAGACGATGGAATCAAACTCAAGGAACTTATTAGGTCAATTATGGAATTGGGGATGGCGGGGGAGGCGGTGAAGCGTCGATATTTTCAGAGAATCGAATAAATGAAGTCCCATTATTTAAAGAATGTCAATTAAATTGGCATTCAAAAATTTTTCTATGTGCAAAGTTAATTTTATTGCTTTTTTTTTTTTTTTTGCAACGGATAAAATTGGATAAAAATGATCAAATGTAGACAGGCTTGAATGGATAAATGCAGAAAAGACCAGAAAAAATGAAGACGTATGAAGGAGGAGGAAAGATGAAAACAGATGAGAGAGAGAGAGAGGGGGGTATGACCAGATTAAGGTGGTGGGAGGAATTCAAGTTGAAGCATAAAGATCTATCATAATTTAAATGGATATAATAAGACATAAAACTCTTCAAAAAAAAAGAAACTCGAAAATAGTTTTTAATTATTTGGATTTTTTTTACTACTACTTTTATCTTATTTTTTATCTAAAATTTTCTTATTTTTCACAAGGTTGAAGGAAGAGGCAAGAGGTAGACAGATGAGAGAGAGTGAAGAGAGGGGGTTATTGATCAGATTAAGGTGGTGGGAGTTATACAAGGTGAGGCATAAAGATCTATACAAAATTTAAATGGATATGAAAAAAAAATCGAAAATGGTTTTTAATTATTTGAATTTTTTTTTATTACTATTTGTATTTTTATGTTATTTTTTATGTTATTTTTTATGTTATTTTTATGTTATTTTTTATCTTTTTCAATATTATTTTTATTTTATTTTTATCTTATTTTTTATTTTATTTTTATGTTATTTTTTATCTTTTTCAATATTATTTTTATTTTATTTTTTATCTTATTTTTTATTTTATTTTTATCTTATTTTTTATTCTATTTTTATCTTATTTTTTATTCTATTTTTATCTTATCTTTATCGCATTTTTTATTTTTTTATTTTCTTTTATTTTATTTCTTATCTTGTTTTTATCTTATTTTTATCTTTTGTATCGTATTTTTTATTTTTTTATTTATTTTTATCTAATTTGTTATTGTATTTTTATCTTATTTTTATTTTTTATTTTATTTTATCTTATTTTTTATTTTATTTTTTCTCATTTTTTTATCTTATTTTATCTTATTTGCTATTTTATTTGTTATTTTATTTTTATCTTATTTTTTATCTTATTTTTATCTTATTTTTTTATCTTTTTTATTTTATTTTTTCACAACGAATGAAACTTCTGATCTTCTTCAACTGCACCTTTCAAGTGAGTTTTAATGAAAACTTTTTGTAGAACGAGCTGGATTTAAACTTTCGCACCCAAGTTTTCAGTCTATATCGTTAACCACTTATCCACCGTCATCACTGAAGACGGTGAGAGGTCACATTAAATATCCATCATAATTTAACTGGATAAACAAAACTAACAACTTTTAAAAAATAAAAATAACTGGAAAATAGTTTTGAATTATTTGGATTATTTTGACTATTTTTATCTTATTTTCACAACGTTTCGGCTGATGGAACCTCCGAATATTCTGTACCATAATGTGTGGCAACGTTGCACAGAGAGCAGTAGCTGCAGTGAAATAGAGAGAGGAGCAGTAGGAGGTAGCAGGACTAGTGACGTCACGCGGAGATAGCAACAATTGCAGTAAGATCAAGAGAGAGTGGAGTGGGAAAAATGTGACGGCATGAACAATAGAGAGCATTCCGATGACAGTCCTGTATAAATTTGTTATGCACTTTTACGAAATATGTGCCAAAGTATATACTCTCTGAGTACCGTGTTTTTGTTTTTGGTATCAAACACAAATTTGTTAAATCAATAAAGTTCTATTTATTTTACAGATGATGATGGTTAACCCAGTTATGATGAGATAAAGTCAGTCTCTCTCTTTGGGTTTCAGTTTCATAGATTAATATCCAAGAAAAACAAATTGGATATTTTGAATCAAAACGTTGGTCAAGCGAAAAGAGTGTGGGGGTGGTGGTATATAGTTAGTCAGCTTCTCTCTCTTCGCTCTGTCTGAGAGTCTTTGTTTTGACTTGTTTTTATATTAAAATTTGCGTTGGTTGGAATTACCGTTCACTTATTTTGACGTACTTTTATAGATTTGTTATGTAGAATGGAAAGCACGGACAGGAAATAAAGGTATCTCTAAAAAAACCAAAGTGTGTTCAAAGTATTTCATTTATTTATTTGGCACTTCGATGGGGTCGACAGACGAGGGGAAGAACGAAATGAGAACGCCTTCTATAACATTACACTTCTTCACCTATATCATTCCGAATTTGGAAATCTTGATGTCAAACTGTCACCATGGCGCAGTGGTTAAAGGCGTTAAGTAAAAATCAGTTCTAAGTTACAGTGCTTTGGAGTTGAATCTACTTACTAAAGGCGATAACAGTTAAGGAAAAAAATATAAGAACATTTTTATCCGGTTATGGCTGCAGTACAAAAACGATCTACCTCCATGGATTAAATAAAGGGTTCAGTTCTAAATGCAGTCCAAATTCGGGGGAAAAAAATAAAAATGATATTTATCTAGTCACCAGGATGTTAGACACAAGATCAGGTGTTAATTTTAATGAAAGTTTTTCTGTGGAACGAACTGGACTCGAACTTGTCACACCCAAATTTTTAGTCCGTACCGTTAACCACTTAAGCCACCGTTATCATTGAAGATGGTCAAAGATGATATCAGCTGAAATGTTGCAAATGATAACAGTAATCTGACTAATCCAAATTATCAATCTTTACTTAAAAAAATATCAGGGAAATAACGCAAACTTTCTTTGCAATATAATGGTCTTCGTCGCTTCACTTATCCTAATACAACTTCCAATTCAATTAGCTTCTTTCCAAGAACTGTAGGCTTGTGGAACTCTCTTGCTGCTGACTGTTTTCCTCCTGCCTAAAGCACTGGTCTTTTCTAGGCTAAAGCCAATAGGCATTTCTTGTCTTTGTGACAACCATTTTTTGTTCTTCTTAGCTCCTTACATCAAGTGGCTTCTTATCTTGTCCTGAATGATTTCCATAAAAAAAAATGTACTAAATATTTAAAGTGCTTTCCACATAATTTCTCAAATCAACGCAATAATTTAAGCACTAAAACTTGAAACCTCAAAATCATAAGAAACACATATTTACAACTTCATATTGTTGGTTGGTTGTTTTACGGCATATCAACCTTTTTCAGGTTATTTAATGCCGAATCTAGTTATTTTGAGGAACGATTTTTAATGGAGTATATTTTTTTTTAAGTCAGATTCTATTTAATCCATAGTTGGGACCCTAACAGGTACTACCACTCCAGGTCAGAGTGGACCTGGGAGCAATGGCAATTAAAGGGTGGCTCCACACTCCCCAAAGCCTGGAAGGTGGGGCCTCACCATCGAATATAGTTTTAGGTCATATCCAGGACCTCATATTGTGGGATCCTTGCATAAGGGGCTTTTAAACGCCAGATGGTATAAATTTGAAAAGCTATAATCGGAAAATGTCAGGAAGACCAATTTTACAGAGCAATTAAACAAATAAGCAATCTATATTAATTTATTTATTGCACACTATTATTCTCATTAATATAAATAATACTCATCTCAATAATGAATTCCAATCAAAATAAAATAAGCAATCTTTCGTAATCAAACTCCTTTCATATGTACAGATAAAATATACTCACAACTCTAGAAGCTTAGATATAGAAGTACCCTTGCTGTAATCTAGCATTTAAGTTGCTCAACCTGATGTCAGGTGCAATTACGCCAGTTTCTTCTTCAATCAGTTCAATAAAATCCTCAAAAGTTTGAGACCGATGTCAGAAAATCCTTTCATTTTTCTACTATTTCGACTACTGTTCTCATCCCCCCCCGACTCATCTGGCAAGCAGCAAAATCCCACCCCCTTCGTTGTAAAGATCCCTAGATGCCGCAAAGCCTTCTACTATAGTAGTTTCTGACTTCAAACTGTTACACTTTGGAATTCCCTTCCTGTTTCTTGCTTTCCTGACTGCACTAACATGTTGAAATTTAAATGTAATGCACACAAATATCTCGCTTCTTAACTTCCTAGTTAGAATGTCGTTATATACACTGACCCAAATAGTAGTCCCTTATATTCCAAGTGACAATATGCCTTGTTTGGGGTGAAAAAGAGTAAAATAAAACGTTATAATAAAACAATGTAATTCCTTTTTTTTTTTTTCATTATTAATATTTTTCGAACTACTGCCCTCATCTTCCCCAATAACGCAAATTAATAGAATAGCGTGTGTTATTTATTTTGTGAGTCATGCTTACATCCGAGTGACTGTTGTTTAATTGTTATGGACTTCAATTTCTTAGTGTTGGGATAATTAATCGGAATCGAGAATCAGAAAAATCAGAAGATTTGTAAGTATAAGAATTGGAATCGGAATTGGAATCGGAAAAATTGATGCTTATTTTCTGATTCCAAAACGATTCTTTTAATTGTCTTTTTTTATTTGATTTCGTTTGAAGTAAAATCTTCCATTGCTGGTAATAATGATGAAATGCTAAATAGTTATTGATTTTCAACCACCAATGAAGCTAAAATCGATAGATCATTCTTCAAAAAGTGGACTTTGACATTTTGGAAAATATCCGCACATTTAACATGTGTTTTTACGAAAATCGGGGAAAATAATCGTTTAGTTAAATAATTAGAGATTTATAAAGAATCAGAATTGGAATTGATAACTATGTCAGAATTGGGAATTTAGCACAGAATCGTTGATGGTATCAGAATCGAGAAAAATATTGGAATCGTCCCATGACTAATTTCTTGTAATAAATAATGTTACAAGAAAGGCTGTCCCCTTTTCTTGTAAATAAGAAAAACATTAGATAAGTGGAAAATGAGATTAGGATAGACCGAGATTCGAACCGTGTAAGCAATGTTCAGAATAGATTCGGAGTAGGAATGTTAGAATTTGTCTATTGTTAAATTTCATATAAAATAGTTTAGATATGTTTGTTTGTAAAAAGAATTGTTCTTTCTTTTATGGGAATTGAATTAAAAAAACGTCAGCTAAAAAAAATAATGAACAATACAATTTAAAAATATGTTGAAAAATAAGTTAGGTTGAAAAATAGGTTAGTGAGAATGTTTTTGTTGCAGATGTGTGTTTGGAGAATTTGCCGAGCCACGTACGTTTAAGCCACGTGAGTTGATCACGTTTGAAACCACACATTTGACATCAGAGAAAAAAGGAATTCTCGATAATAGGAGCTAGGATTAGCAGAGAGAAGAAGTCAGTCAGAGGCAGTCGAGTCCAGATCGAACAGTTAGCAGAGTCTGTCGGACAGAGCTGACATGATCAGAGGAGGGTCCCTTTAGAAGCAAAGGGAGAATGTTTAATCATGTGGAACGACTTTGAATTCCTTGACGTCATCATCATTCGACCGGTCGATCCGATCATAAAGAAGTTATCATGTTTTTGTAAAACTGTGTCGTGTCCTTATTCAACAGAAAAAGGTAATGTGTGAAACATCCTTAATATGAACTTTGTCTTCCTCATCGTTATTATGAACTTTATGTAACTCTTACAAGAAATGTATCTCTCTCTTATCATCTCAACCATATAAATGTATCCCCCCCCCCGCATAATTGTTATATATACGTCCGCCGTCTCTCTCCAATATGAATGTCCCCTATGCAACAATAATTTTACCAAGAATTCTTGATAAGTTTTGGTTTTGATTATAGCTGATAGCACTCCTGTAATCTATTCTTTTTATAAATAATTTTATCAAGAATTCTTCATAAGTTTTGGCTTCGGTTATAGCTGAAGGAACTCAAGTAGTGTATATATATATATATATATATTCATTTTTATTTTTTTCAAATTTTGGTTTCAGTTTTGATTCAAGCTGATGCACCCAAGTCATATTTTTGAAATCGCAACTTTATAATATATAAAAATCGATAGAACATTAACTCTATAATAATATATAGAAATCTGCAAGAATTAAAATATCACATTTAAGCATACTTTACTAGCGTCCCTGCTAGCTTAGATATACACTTTTGCAGTTTTAACAAAAGAGCTACAATAATATCAGAGCATCTCCATTTACACTGAACATTTACAGAATGCATATATACATATGAATGAGTCCACTGTGTAATTTCCACAGCCCCCACTAGTACAAATTATTAATCACCAATTCAAAAATTCTGACACCCTTTTTCTATGGATATCCCCAAAAGTGAAAGTCACGAAAGCTTTATTTTTTGATTTTGGTGGATGTTTCACATATACCCTTAAAAAGATCAAACATTCAGAAAAAGGTTTCATGAAAGTCCATGAGCATTAATCATGTAACTGAACATGTTAACGAAGTTGATGGCTTTTAAAGTTTGAACGTCTTTAATTTTGTTGACTACCTGCATAGTTAGCTTGCCGCTCAGAGGCTGACAGTATTTTTCTCTGGACTATTATGAATAAAAAAAATGGTTATAATAATTGTAGAAAATGAAGATTCTAAACCTTACTACCATTGCTACAACCTGTGAAGCCTTATGATAACAAAGTTCCATACAAAGTTTCAGCCAGATCGGTCCAGTAGTTTACAAGAAAACATCTATAGTAAATGTGGTATTCTGGTGACTAATCCCTATTAATACCTAATAAAACATAATAAAACATAATACCTATAATAAAACGGATGCCATAATACTTAGTTCGCTGCACTTTATTATAACAAAAGCCCATACAAAATTTCAGCCAGATAGGTCCAATAGTTTCCAAGAAAACTTCTAGAGTAAATGTGGTATTGTGATGACTAATCCCTATTAATCTCTGTACATCGAACAGATACTATAATACTTAGTTTGCTGCACCTTACAAGAAATGTCCATACAAAATTTCAACTTGATTGACCCAATGGACTCTCTCGTCGATTTTAACATACAAGGTTCCGCCACAACAACTAAGTTGCTCAGAAATCCACACAGATGATTTGTTTATAGTGGAGAAGGCTTTGTGAAGAACCAACCACACTTTTTGGTATTACTGCTAACCTACGTCGGTGCCGATGACTGCCACAGGACAGAGTATAGAGTAGACCGTAGCTTATTACATCGGAGTCACCTTCTTCTAGATGCATGTCCTAACGAAGACTGGGGGTGCATCTCTCCCAGTGAATTAATGCACACCCAGATACCAACTTGGGAATTTCTACGACTCGGCACGGTACAGACAGTGCCTAATCTTTCCAAATGGTCACCCAACTGGTACTGGCCAGGCTAAACGTTGCTTAACTTCAGTGATCTGGCAAGAACCAGTGTGTCAACGTGATTGTGCCATATATATATATATATATATATATATATATATATATATATATATATATATATATATATATATATTTGTGTGTGTCTGTGTCTGTGTTTATTGGAAAAATATACTTATTCAATTATATTTTACCCTTTATTCATACCATTCCTTTTATTTGTGAAGCTCAATATATGTTAAATATAACTACAGAGCATATACAAATAAATGACAAAAAGTTTATATTCCAAAGTCTAAGATGTTGTTCATCTTACCGTTTATTTCTTTCAGCATGTTAAAATGTTCAATTCTTAACAGCACCTGTTTCGTAGTGCAGAAAAAATCATATAATTATGTCAATTTGGAATATTTTCTGCCCTGACTCATCCAAATAATATGAACTCATTAACTTTAAAAGGAAATAAAAAGAATAAATTTTAAAAAATTCCGAAGAGTTTTCGCAATTGTGTTTTATGATCTTTACACTATCTTTGATTTTTATGCAGAGCCAAATCACACCATACCAACGTATTAATACAATGTGGTCATATTGTTATAATGGAAACAAACAATATCTTATATAATAACTTTTTTAATTTCTTAATTATAAATAGTTAATATTTATTCTCTTATGGTATATATATATATATATATATATATATATATATATATATATATATATATATATATATATATATATATAATAGTTTGACCTTGCTTTTCAAATTTAAATCTTCACCGCTTTTCGGGTGTTTTTTTTTTGTGTTTTTTTTTAAGCCTTAATTTTTTTGATTCATCCAGCCTTGACAGACGTGTTTTTAAATATTCTCTCCAGTACTTTTCTTTTAATAATTTGGAATTCATTCCATTTGCGCTTTTTCCAAGGAACTCTGCCTTTTGGATTATTTTGGACCATTTGGAATTTACCTATTGGATTGAAATTTTAAATTCTACCGTTTTGGATTTTACCATTTTTGGATTTTTACCCTTCACCGGACTGTCCATTCATGTGAAATCTTTTTATTTTTATTTTTATTTTGCCTCCTGTTCCCCTTACCTCACCCTTTTTTTTTAACCAAGTAAGATCTGTGACTTACTTGCAGTTTCATTAAATACTTTTATATGCAAAATCCGATCCTGCATTTTGCTAATTCCTGCCCTCTGATGAGAAGGAGAGTATTTCTTCGAAACTCCGCGGATTAAGGACTATTCCATCCCCACATTGTTACAGGTCGGGCATCTTGGGTACCCATATGATTAATATCCAAACGGAACTTCATGTCGACCCAGGCATTGCCGGGTACATATGCAAGTGTATATATATATATATATATATATATATATATATATATATATATATATATATAAAGTGAGAATATGTGTGTGAGGACAATTCTCAGCCGATATATTAAACTAATTTTTTATTTAAAGACTTGAAATTTGGTATATAGGGTAATCAGACTTGTGGAAAACTTTTTAACCGGTTTTCATCTGGACAAAAAGCGCAGCTAAGGGGTCAAAATTGAAAAATTGGGACATGGGGGGGGCGTTGGATTTTTATCCATTTGTCAACTGTTTCACGACTGTGCATGCACGGTTGTGAAACATGACAGCTGATTTATGTCAAGAATAAGTAAGCAAGCCGATCTAAGGGTCATTCTACTTGGCTCACTGTCTTTAGGCTTTGATTTCAACTTGAGTATTTTTTTCTTTACTTACAAGAAGTGAACTGGTTAGCAAAACAATACTCGCATTTTTTAAAGGAATATAACATTACGTTTAATATCTACGACATCTGTCATCAATAAATAAGAATTCTGCATTCATTTAAATATAATATTTATGTGTATTTTACAACTGGGCAATCTGCTAGTATATATATATATATATATATATATATATATATATATATATTCAATTTGTCTTTACATAAGCAGTAATTTTTTGCTACACAGTCATGGGCATGTTTCGGTCTTCTAGCATTTAGTAACTAGAGACCTCTTCAGGCAGCAACGCTTATTTACGAAAGCGGAATTCTCAACTCTCAAGATTGAGAATTGCGCTTTCGTAAATAAGCGTAGTTGCCTGAAGAGGTCTCTAGTTGGTAAATACTAGTAGACCGAAACATGCTCATGACTGTGTAGCAACAAATTACTGCTTATGTAAAGACAAACTGAAAATGTAACTTGCTCTACTTCCGTATTGAGCACTCTTGTATACACCTCGTTATATTTCTCTGGTTACCCTACCTTTGAAAAATAGCAACCTCAATATATATATATATATATATATATATATATATATATATATATATATATATGAATAAAAAAAATATATATATGTGGAAGAAAGAGAGTGTAAATGTTACTACTTGAGTCATCCATTGAGCTCGGTGTAGACTGTTTAAATGAGAAAATAATGAGTTTGAATTTGCAACGTCACTTAAGTATTAAACGAAAATAAAAAGACAAATTTATTTACTTCACCCCGGCTTACGTTAAGTAGGAACAGCTAGTGTAGCATTACGACCATGTAATCCCTACAGCCACCTACCTTGAAAATGCTGCTGTGAAACCTGACATAGTTATATGGAATAAGTCAGAGAGAGTTGCAACCTTGATTGAAGTGAGTGTTCCTAATGATGGCGGTCTTAACAGAGCTGAAAGAGAGAAACGGACCAAATACCAAGGACTCATGTATGATATGAAAAGAAACTGGAACCTAAAGGGGATATCGATCATACCAGTTATCATAGGTGCCACAGGACTTATGAAGAAGAACCTGAAGTCCTACCTAACTAATATTCCTGGTGAACCAAGTGCAAAAGAGATTCAAACAATTGCACTTAAGGGAACAGCGAGGATACTAAAAAGAGCTCTCGGTTGGTTTCAATAAAAAAGCGGGGCAATGTTGGCAGCTGGTTTGGCTGCCCCATACCCAGCATTACAATCTTCAAAGGAAGAAAATTAAAAAAATAAAAATAAATAAATAAATTCATTTTCTTTTTCCTGGTACTAAAAATATTTCATTCCCAAATTTAACGGCCAAGAACCAGATTAAAATTTTTTTTTTTTTTTTACTAATTTACAATTTCCAATACCGAAAATGTTCCAATAACGTTGTTAAGAAACGTTAGAAATGCAAATTTTTATACTATTGAAATAGTATAAAAAAATTTTAAGTTAAAAATTATTTTTTTTTTTTTTTTTTTTTACATCGGTAACACCACTTATCAAGGCCCAGAGACCATTCAAAGATAAGGGTTAAAGCGTGTAGAGTAGTCAATTGGACAATATAGTAACCGTTAGTAATAGAAATTCGGTAAATTAAATTTGTTAGCTTAAGTGGAATGGCTCATCAAGAACTTGTTTACATTGGACTTGAAGACAGCCACAGTGTAGTCAGCCGGAAAGCAGGCAAACGGAAGATAGTTCCACAGGCGTGCAGATCTAAGAAATAAACTTTGTTCATGGAATCTACGTTTAGGTTTAGGCACAGATAAACAGTGGGGAAAATTATTGATAGTGTTTTCAACTAGACGAGTGTTTCTCGTGAAAATTTGGCGAGGCGGGACCATAGATTTGAGTTCAGACGAGCACTTGCCATGAAAATAATGATAAAGCAGAGACAGACTCACAAGATCTCTTAGTAGAAACATCTCGGAGCCTTTGGTCCATGATCAAAGTGCAGTATCTGTTCTTCAGATGATACGCTTTAATTTCTTGTTCTCTCTCAGTGGAGAAGAAATCCTTCACGACTGAGACAATTTTTATTTTCGCTCCTTTTCTCCACGTTAAAAAATGACCCTGGTGTCTAACTCTGCCCTCGTGGGGAGGCATTGTAAATAGGAACTCTTTTTGGAAAGGAAGAATGGAATGCAGGACGATGCGATTTTAGTAAAACTTCTGAATAAATAATTTTTTTTTTTTTTTTTTTACTGTTCTTCTTTAGTCAGAAAAGATCAAAGCCTGTCTTTGACAAAAAAAAAAAAAAAAAAGACATTAAATGAAGATACACATTTATTTTTTAGTAACTCGATTCATTGGTGAGTTAAGATCTTTACAAGTTAAATATCATTACGGAATTGAGTTTTTGTACCTCTGTAACAGATCCGCTGGTATTGGATTAGCAGCATGATGTAACGGCAGAGATAAAAAGAACACATGTGCTCAGAGAAGCAGGTATTCGAGACGGGTTCGAAACGTAGAGGATTCAAGACGAGACACGAGAGAGCAGAAGCAGACATTACACCATGTGTCCCACGAGCGACAGGGAAAAACGTGTCCTAAACATGGCCGGACAAAGACAGAGTACTGTGTATTCGACACGGTAGAGTCTTGTTAAGCATGTACACATTGGAGTACGAGAAGATTTTTAAACAAGAGACAAGGCATTATTTTTGGAAGTACCTGTAAATAAATGTCTGTTGTTTCAAAAAGTGAGTCAAATTCTTTCCTTGTCTTTGTGTCCTTGTGACTGTCTGCATACAATGTGTGGGTCCCGATTGTGTGTATATATATAACGACTATGTTATAATTCTGATATCTTTTTTTTTTTTTTTACATTTGGATCTACTCCCTACAGATTCTTGAAATTGGACTTGCTAAACCGATCTCTGACAATATTAGACTCCTGGAATTTCGATTTAAGATGCATATTCGTTCTTTTCACTTAAAAATTGAATAATAGTTCTTTTTTTTTCAAAAATAAAACAAAACCATATACAAAATAAAAATTGCATGTTGCAAGATGACAAAGAAAATGGGGGAACAAATCATTAAAACATTTTACCGAATCATATAATACAAAGATCTACCGTTGCTAAAATGTGTCAATAGTGTATATACTCTCCTATATAGGGTGGTAAAACAGCACTACTGTCAAAGGAAAAATAAGGCGCCTCCTTCCCTCTGCTAGTCTGTGGGAGACTTTTGAGCAAGGTTGGGAACCCACTTCAACCTCCCCACCCCCTTGTTAGGGTAACGTGAGGTCATGGAAAGCAGGTGGCAGATGCAATGCAGAAGCAATCAGGAATAATTATGTTCATAATTTCGTATCTCGTTGTGCTGGACAGAAGATTCCATTGCGTGCAATGGTCAGGACAATCGCCCTGTATGGGCACTGCTCGGACAGAAAGAAACTGCAATCTACTGTTTGTACAACTGCAAAGAAAGCTGTGGCAATACATCAAAAACACTTTCGAGAAAACAGCGTGCATGATGAGCAACAATGAATTCATGAATGCCTGGAAAGTCACAGCCGTCAATGCCTGTACCAGGCAGAACACCACTTGATTTAATCTATAAATATATTAGTGTTACCAGATCAGGCTGTCTAAAGATACTAAGATCCTGACCTCAAATGCATCAAATATTGATGTCATTATTTTTTTCTTTTTCATTTCGTTTTGCAAAACTCAATCATGTTCTGCAAAGTCTAAAACAAAAACAACAATTTTCCTCTACAAAACAACCAACAAACACCATAAATAAATATTTGAAGATATAAAGAACTTGAAGCATAAAAGACGTTTAGCAAAATGACTGGATTTAACATTAAATAACCCAAAAGGGTTGATATGCCGTAAAACAAAACAATCATACCAAATAATGCTGTATACACATAGCTAATACTAGTCAATGAATTCAGTACTAAATAGATTCAGATCAGAAGTGCGTTCTAATTGGCTGCCAGGCAATGAGTGGATATTCCAGTGTATAAATATTGCTTCGTTCAAGCTAGCATATGTTTGGCAACTGAAGTTTTCAGTGTCATTTTGATTATGCATTAGTAAAAAAAAAAATTATTTAAAGCCAAAAACATTTCCTAGCAATTTTCAGTTTTCATAGTGTGGCAAGTTTTAAAAATTTATATAAAAAGAAATATTTGGTTAACGGTACAAAATTTATAAATTGCTTTAAAAAAATAGCCGGCAAAACCCGAGGGGCCTTTTTCGTCAAGAAATTCATCAGGAGTTAATCGTTGTGAAAAATATCGTTGTGCAAAAAAAATAAATAAATAAATAAATAAATAAATAAAACATAAAAGTATCACATAAGAGTAGGGACTTAATGGGGCGTGCGTGTAAATTTTATTGAGGAATGAAAAAAAAAAGAAACGTGTGGAAATATGAATAAAATAAAATATTTACAATTATGTAAAATATATGTACAAATGGGGACAAAGGGGAGAGTTAGAATATATCCCCAAATAAGTCTAATGACTTGATGAATTTTTTCTGTCAACAGAGAGAGGACCTACATGAGAGAATGGAGACTGACTCCAAAATCTGCAAGTTATTCCGAGAGTCAGTCTAGTGTAAAATTCTAAAACACTCCATTTTATACACATTGGCATACGCTGGATTTTCATGTAGGTGTTGATCAATGGCAGATTCCAAGGTGGAGTAGGAGGGGTGAGAGCGGCAAGGCTTGCCCAATTTTATTTTTGCTGGAATATGTTGATTAATTCGAGTCTGCAAATTTAAGGAGGTTCGACCCACATAGTCAGCAGCACACTGACAATTGAATTTATAAACTACATTACTTTTTGTGATGTAAGGTAAACTATCCTTGACAACTAGGGGAAATGCAGACTTTACACCGTAGACCAAACGCAAAGGCCAACGATTAACTCCTGATGAGTTTGTTGGCAAAAGGAGCCCCTCGGGTTTTGCCGACTATTTTCTTTAAAGCAATTTATAAAAAGAAATATAAGCTTATAGAAGGCAGAACAATACAAAGGTGTGACAGATAGACTCGAACTGAAACAACTTAAGATATAATATGGAAGCAACTATGCAGTTTCACTGTTATTGATCTAAATCATATGTAATCATAATATATACATATGTAGTTTTTTTTTTTTTTTTTTTTTACTAAATTTTACATATAGAATGTTCTTACTTGCATCAGACTGTCAGGTGGTGTTCCGTGATGCTATATTTCGGGATGTGTTCCCTTCCTCAGGCGTGTGTTCAACTTTAAAATGTACATGCATAATTTATTAATATCGAGCATGTGTTATTACTCAATATTATTTACAGTTTTCTTTTTAATTAATATTTAGCCTTAATTAATTATCCTTGCATTATTAACTAGTCTTTATTCGTTTATTTTATTAATTTATTTTTATTATTTTCAGCAGTTCTGATTGTTAAATTTATATTTTTTGCAGTTCTCTTAGGATTGTTGGGCGTTTGGATATTTTTTTACTATTAATATCGGACATGTTTAAGTACAAAATATTATTTATAGTTTTAAACTAATATTTAACCTTAATTACTTATCTTTGTATTGTTAGCTCGTTTTTATTCGTTTATTTTATTTACACTTGTAGAGGGACAGGATGGTCTGTTTATGTAATTGGAATCCCATCTTCCACATTGTTAAATGAATTGAATGGTTGGTTGGGTGGTTGTTTTTGTTTTACGGCATATCAACCTTTTTCAGGTTATTTAATGCTGAATCTAGTTATTTTGAGGAATGATTTTTATGGAGTATATTTTTTTTTTTAGGTCAGATTCTATTTAACCCATAGTTGGGACCCTAGCAGGTACTACCACTCCGGGTCAGAGTAGACCTGGGAGCAATGGCAATTAAACGGTGGCTCCACACTCCCCAAGGCCCGCAAGGTGGGGCTTCACCATCGGATATAGTTTTAGGTCATATCCAGGACCGAATTGAATGGTAATGCGATTGAAAAACAAAAGGTCGCATAATGATGGCGAAAACATACCGATATATATTAGTGAAAGAATGTAGATTTATTTACATAAATATACATGATAAATAATAAGGATATAGATAGTAAGAATAAGAGTTCGTTGAGAAAGGAGTAACGTTACTTGCAGTTAGTCAGGAGAGTTGGCACGAATGTCGTTTTGCAATTATAAACTACTCGCGTTGACCTGTAAACCCTTTATAATTATATAAAGACAGAATGTATGAAAGAATATATATGCTGTAGTGAAATGAAAGCGTTTAATGACGTGTTATTTCAGAGAGATTATGATAGCAGTCTTACAAGATAAGATCGATGAACAGGAAATACTGTGATGCTAAATCTACAAATACTTCCTTAGCCTTTTGGCTAGCTAGGGGCAAAGTTAAGTATCTGTTCTGGTGCTGCATTCCATCTTTTCTGTTATTATTTAATGAAGGCGAGATCCTTCTAGATTGAGATTATTTTTTTTTATTTTGGTCCCAATCCAGCGTGTTACTTTTTGGAGAACCGGATTTTTCCTCAGCATTGAAAACCGACCTTGTGTACTCCCTGCTTTTGTGGAGAAGCAAGTAAATAGTAGCTACCAAGGCAACTGCTTGTATATAGATCGCTTGCAGATTTATTTCTTTTATATTTTGTGAGTTAGCAATTGATTAATTTTTTTTTTTTATTTTGGAATAAGAAAGGAATAAGGACCCCAAACAACGTCAGCTAAAAAGGGACAGATTTCAGTCAACACCAGTTTAACCTTGACCTTAGCTCGTGCACATGATCTCTGTAACCCAAATATAAATTGACCGCTTTGTTGGGCTTTTAATGATTGTTTCGCTGATTTTTGGATCAACATTTATTTTTTATGTAGAGTACATTATATATATATATATATATATATATATAGTAATTTATAAAATATATATGGCGATTAAGCTACACTGAATATTCCGCGTTTCATCCACTCTAGGATGCCTCAGGCTTATGCGCATAAGCCAGAGGCGTCCTAGAGTGGATAAAACGCGGAATACTCAGTGTAGCTTAATCGCCATATATATTTTATAAATTACTAACTAGCTCTATCTACGTATTGAGTACTTTTGAAGTAAATACTTAAAGTTTACACATAAATCTATACTTTCGTATATTAATTTTATGTGAGTAAATTAAGTAGTTATATAAATATATATATATATATACATACACGCACACACACACACACACAAAACGTTTTAATTAAAGTATTTAAAGCAAACTTTTTTTTTAATTAGGAAAACCTGCTAAAGCAAACATTTTAATCGCAGGCATTGTTCTAGTACATGATCTTCTATTTTGGAAGAAACAAGCTCCCCAAAGTGAGGCACATAGAAAATAAATATTTGTTTACAGAACCCATGTGCATGTGCAACGGTCAAGGTCATCCCAGTGTCGACCAAAATTTGGTTTTCTTTGGCTCACGTGGTTATTTCCTTTATGGTCCTTTATTTATTTACTTTTTAATCCCATAGAGCAGTTTGGTTTATTGAACTTATAGATATTAGATTTCAGGTATAAACCAACCGTCTTCAAAAAGGACATGCTTTCCACTCTGACGTCATTAAATATCCTTCATCGTTCATCGTAACAAAGCTGTAAAATGTGTCTGAATTCTTTAGCTGTGGATTAATAATTCGCATTCAGACTACTAATCTCATTTTGATTGTTATTCGCGCAAACATTCTAAAATCAAACCTACACACAACAAAATAAACGCGTTGATTTGTTTTGTCTTATTTGCATTATTCAGACTACTATTCTCATCTTGAGTGTTATTCGCACAACGTTTCGGTTGATGTAACCTTCGACCTTCTTCAGGTGTAGTTTGTCGCACTCGGGAATCTATCTGTTGAGCTCTGGAATCTTTCTGTCCAACTTGGAAATCTGCATGGAATTTTGAGCAGAACCCTTCATTTAATCCATGTGAATGGCATACTCTCGTTCAATCAGCCATGAATTGGTAAATGTCCTAAGTAATCCACAATTGTAGTTGTTAATCTCGTCTGCACTGAGGACTGAACCTTCAACCTTCAGAAGGGTATAACTTATAACTGAATTTAACTAAATACATTATCCACTATACCAAAGCCTTCCATTTGAGAGAAAGATTTCCAAGTTCGACAAGGTACACCTGAAGATGGTGAGAGGTTTCATCGACCGAAACGTTGTGCAAATAGAACAGTAGTCCGAATACCCAAATAATACAAAAGTAGTATTTTTTGTCACATGGAAAAAAAAATCAACACATTTATTTTGTTATGTGTAAGTTTGATTTCAGAATGGTTTACTGCGGACGTTTATACAAAGCTAACATCTGAGAAGCGGCATCCGCATCTCAACCAAGTGCCGCTGTTCAAGCTGCAATCTTACATAGCCATAATTTACTTATGGAAATTTCATCACTCAACTCAGATTTTGTCGTAATCTGGGCATTGTTCCACAATTTTCGTTTGTGCTGCCAAAGGAATTTTCAGAAAAATGAAGATATCGCTGAGAACCAAACAAAGAAATTCCAAAAATTTGAATGGAGATGAGAAATAAGAAAAATAGTTGCAACAAATTTAATGACCTTGTGTCAGACGAAATAGGTCTGAATATCTTTTTTTTTTCTTTTTTTTTTATTCAATTTTCACCCCAAACAAGACACAGTGCCACTTTGAAGCAGGGGGCTACTATCAGGGACTTAATTAGTGGGTTCATTATGAAGGGAGATGAGTAGAAAGATGTTTGTTAACATTACACTTGAACTTCTGCATATCAGTGCAGTTGGGAAAGCAGAATCCCGGAAGGGAGTTCTGACGACCCGCAGTTCTGGGGAAGAAACTATTGGAGTAAAAGGCTTTCTTGCACCTAGGGATCTCTACTGTAAAAGGTTGAAACTTGTCGGGTTTGTCGGGGGTAGTTATGTCAGGGAGGTACAAGTGTTTGCAGTTCGTCAGAGCATTCACCATTAAAGTATTTGTAGAACAGGTAGAGGGATGCAACATCTCGTCGATGGGACAGAGGCTGAAGCCTAGATGACAGTTCAGGACCTATCAGGTTCGCGACTCTCTTTTGAACCCTGTCCAGGAGCGAGAGACAAGCAGCAGATGCACCAACCTAGATGTGACAACAGTACTCCATACTTGGGCGAATGGTGGCCTTATAGAGGTATAGGATACTGTCAGGCGTAAGTATTTTTCTAGCGTGGTAGAGGGAGCCAACCTTCCTTGCAGCAGCCTTGGCAATGCTCTCAATGTATCTATTCCAGTTCATATTCCCTGTAAATGTTAGGCCGAGGAGTTTAAAAGAAGTACTTTCAGGCAATGTGTTCTTGGCCATTGCTATTAGTGGTAGAGAAGGTTTCTTGTAGTTATTGAAGGAAACAAGCTTAGTCTTAGCAGCATTGAATGCGACCATCCATTTTTGTCCCCATTCCACAACAGATTGGAGGTCATCCTCTAGTGTTTCTGCCATTTCCTTGGATATGTGTTCATTTGTTTTCCCCTCATATCTCTTATAGAGAGTGGTGTCATCGGCAAATATACCCATCTCCGAAACAATTTTATCAGGGAGGTCATTTATGTATATCAGGAATAATAGAGGTCCAAGGATAGACCCCTGAGGTACTCCCGCATTTATGTCATATTGTTTAGATGCACGACCGTCGAGGACAACTTGGATTTTTCTCTTACTTAAGAAGGATTTAATTACATTATGAATTCTTCCAGTGATTCCATATGATCTAATTTTCCTTAGAAGACCATCGTGCCATACCCTGTCAAAAGCCTTAGATATATCAAGGGCCACCGCTCTACCCTCCCCTGTTTTGTCCAATGAACGGTATATAGGTTCAGAAACTACAGTTAAGATATCTGCTGTTGAACGGGCTTGCCTGAATCCATATTGTTTGTCAGTCAGGAGTTTAGCAGCTGTTAGGTGCTGGACTAGGGCTTGATTAACTAAGGACTCAAATATTTTGGCGAAAAGCGGGAGGAGGCTAATGGGGCGATAATTTAGTGGGTCAGTTCTTTCACCAGAATTTTTGAAGACTGGTACCACAGAGGCGATTTTCCAGCAGTCGGAAAAGCATTTATTGTAAAGTTTGGAGAGAACTGGAGCAACCTCGGCAGAGCATTTTTTTAATAGCACAGCCGGGATGAGATCTGGTCCACATGCTTTTGAGGTGTCTAGGTTTTTTATAATAGCATGTACCTCAGAAGGGGTGATTTTCAAATCGTCTAGTGTGGCGTCTATTCGCAGAGGAAACTCAGGGAGGGAGTGGTGTACCGAGTTCAGTGTGGAGTTTGAGGCAAACTGACTGGCAAGCAGATTAGCCTTGTCAGTTGCCGTACAAGCAACCTCATGATCGTTTGATAGTGGGGGAATAGTTGACTGTCCATTATTTACTACGCTGTTGTAGATTTTCCAAAAATCCCGGGTTCCTAATTTCTGTGCTTCGATGCGTTTTTTGGTGGTTTCAGAGTAATCTGTCTTAGCTGTCTCTATCACTCTCTTACAATTATTTCTAGCTTCTATAAACTTCTGTTTATTTGAACTGGACTTATGTCGGTTGAATCTGTGCAACGCATTCTGCCTTTGACAAATGGCAGCTGCACAAGCAGAAGTAAACCATTGGGGAGAGCGGGGCTTGCTATAGAATTTCTGTGCGGGAACATGGGCTTCAATTGCAGTTTTGAACCATTCAGTGGTCTCATTTGCACACTGTTCCACTGGAAGAGTAAAGATATTTTGCCATGGGGCATCTCTGATGAGTTCCCTGATGGCTTCCAAATCAGCCTTTTTGTAATACCTCGTTGTTTTGAGTAGTGGGTCTTCAGTTTTAGGGCGAGAATTTAGGCTGATTTCTACCATTATCACAGCGTGATCAGCATTCTCGAGTGGGCTGTGGGCATTTATTGTACAGTCATCGGGAACCGTTGTCAGAAAGAGATCTAGAAGTGAGGCATGTTGATCTTGCTGGTCTGGGAAAGGTGTCGGAAATGTAACCAACTGAGATAGGGAATGGGATATAGAGAAGCTAGGTGTTGTGCTACCAGCTACGTCTGTGTGATTAGAGAATCCTAGCCAGTTACTGTGGAGGATACTGAAGTCACCAAATACATGTATTTGTGTGCTAGTATCGAGGGAGAGTGCTATATCTATGCTGTCTGAGACTTTGTTTATTAGGGTACAGTCTTGCTTTGAGGGAGAGCGGTAGAGAAAATACAAGTAGCTAACATTGTGTTGCATATTTAGTCTGAAGCACATAAAGGCCTGGTCGTCTGATTCTAGTTTTATTTCTCTAGTCAGGGGGAGGGCGTTATGAATATAGACTCCAAGCCCATGCATATGTCTGTCCGAGTCCTTACGGTAGAGTGGGAGATAACCAGGCATGTTAAAGTGGTTAGAGAGAATGGAGGAGTAAAGGTTAGTTTCACATATCTGAACAAAGTCAAATTTTTACTTCATTTGAGTTGAAAAATTGCTCATCTATGAATGTCAAAGTGTATATATATATATATTACTAGCGGGGGGTGGGATACTCGGCTTTGTCCAGGCGTAAAATATGCTTTAATATGATATATATATGTTTAAAATATAATTATCTACTGACACGTGTTTCGTTGTCCACGACTCATCAGAGTGGCTGAATCTAGTGAAATTTGAAATCGGGACCCCATGATAAGAATCCTAAACCTCTTTCATTGGACTATCTCGCACGACTACTGAATACATCGCGTTATGTTGTTTATTTGTTTTTAGTGATACTTTGTGAATGAATTCAATTACACACACACATAAATATATATATATATATATATATATATATATATATTATGGAATTTATGGAACTCGCTTGAAGGGACGGTTGAAATCCTGAAAAAATCGCTCGGTTGGAGTCTCTGAAATAATGGATGAAGGTCTGGAATCTAGTAAAAACATACATGAAAAAATTTTTTTTTAAATATGTAAGGACTTATGATTCCATATTTTTTTTATATTTGATGCACAGTAGTGATATTTCTGATATCTTCGGTGAATATAAAAGAAAGAACTGAATAAAAATTCTCTGTATAAATCAACAATCAACATTGCTTTCCCACCTACAAGTGAAGACAGAATTACTTGGAGAGAACTCTGGAATAGACAAGGGAGATAACTCTACTTTCTAACATACACTTCATACACTAATGGTAATTTGTATATCACTTCCCAACATGCTCAACCTAAGATAGGGAGTACTAATATATATATATATATATATATATATATATATATATATATATATATATAAAGGAATAAATTATAAGATGGTCATATATATATATAAAGGAATAAATTATAAGATGGTCAACATCATGAACTTTGGAATATAGACTTTGTCATTCATTCACTATATATGAATGAATGACAAAGTCTATATTCCAAAGTTCATGATGTTGACCATCTTATAATTTATTCCTTTAATTCAGTTGATATTTACAATTCTTGACAGTATCTGTTTCGTAGCACAAAATCAATCAATTATTATATCAATTAGTGAATCTATTTTGCCCTTAACTCATCAGAAGAAATAGCAACAATCAATCCATTAAAAGGGAATAAAGTGTGTTTTGACATGATTAAAATCTGAAAATTGGAAGAGAAGCTGTAAATACCTTATGTTTCCCTTACGCCATTGGAATATAGACTTTTGTCATTCATTCACTATATTGCTCTGTAATTACATTGAGCTTCTTAAATAAGGATTGGTATATATTATAAGGAAATAAAGTATATTTCCACAGAAATATATATATATATATATATATATATATATATATTTGATAAAAGTGGTAATTAGTAAAAACCTGAAGAGAGTGCTCAATACTATTGCAGAGCAAATATGTGTTTTATTTTTTTATTACCGTTTTATCTGTTTGGCTACATATGTTTCAGATGTTGGACCATGTTTACGGTCTAACAGCCTCGTCAGGCCTTACAGAAGTGGTTGTTAGTATTAGGAAGAATTGTTTTAGAAGAAATACGAGAGAAAAAAAAGATAGAGAAAGAGGGGTTGAGGTAGGAGATAATAAGGGAGGGAGACGGATATTGACAATATTTCAGTTTTGAGGGTTAAGATACATTAGATTGTATTGTGTGTGGGGGGTAGCAGATTCAGGTAGGCGTGGGTGGAGATGTATGGATATAGTGAGCCAAACATGGTCTGGAAAAAAAAAAAAAAAAAAAAAAAAAAAAAAATATATATATATATATATATATATATATATTACCACTTATACCTCTAAGTATATATATATATATATATATATATATATATATATATATATATATATATATATATATATATATATGTACTTAGAGGTATAAGTGGTAAAAAAAAACAGGATAGAAAGTGCTCAATACGTTAGTAGAGCTGAATTTTTTTTTTTTATTTTACAACCTCAAAATATAAACTTAGTCCATTACAATTGTTTCACTTTTTCACTTTATAGCAACCCCTCCCACCCCAATAACATCTGCTTTGTTGACACGTTTTGATTCATTTCAAATACGTTAACCAACACTCGTCACTTTTTTTTTAATTCAACTGATTTTGTCCATGGCGCATATGTATGCTTCTTTTGTTCCTTTTTCTTTCTTTCTATTTCCTCTTTCTTTATATAATTAAATTTTTTATAATTATCTCTTTCTTTTTCTCTTTATATATATATATATATATATATATATATATATATATATATATATATATATATAATTTAAAGGAGATTAGAACAATAGTCTAAAGAGCTGAGTGTATTTTAATGTAACAGTGAAATTACTAGTTTAATTAAAATACAGGAAATAGAAAGTGCTCGTTGTAATTTAGATATATAATAAGCTCGATAGTTAAATGTCCTAGAGCTAATAAAATCGGATGGAAATCACGTCTGACGAGTTGATGAGAAAGAAAATTTTCATGAAAACATAAAACAAAAAATTGTCACCCCATTAACGAAACGGCTGAAATGAAGAGATCCAGGATGAAATAAACAAGAGTTATGTAAAAGAAAAAATGTAAGTCTTTGAATTTCAACAAAATTTTGTACTATATATATATATATATATATATATATATATTAAGTAATGTGATTGATAATTTAAAATTTAAAAATCAAATTATAATTAAATTAAAAATCCGTTTCATAAGAAGGAACAATAACAAAAGCAATTATCTGTACGATCGTTTCGGAAAAACAATGCTTTTTATTGTGGTATACATCAAGTTATGTACAATAATTACATATAGTTTTTTAATAAGCAAGGTCTCCTCGTCAGCAAATTTTGAAGGGTTTTTATTGAATTTAAAAGACACCATAAATAAACTTAGCATTAAAAGTAAGGCAGATGAATCTTTTAATTTTTCGCTTTTTGAATTCAGGAACTATGGTTAAAATACTCATTTAGATGTTTGCTATAGCTTTTTATCTTATTGAATAAGATAAAAAGCTATAGCAAACATCTAAATGAATATTTTAACCATAGTTCCTGAATTCAAAAAGCGAAAAATTAAATTATTAATGGACTAAGTTAATATTTTGAGGCTGTAATACTTAGGTTGAGCATATTGGGAAGTGGTATACAAATTATCATTAGCGTAAGAAGCGAGGCTCTTTGTGTAAGCTTAGGTATTTGGACAATGTATAAACATTGTTAATTCACTACCCACATAGCAGTAGTTGTATAGCGCAACGGTTAGAAGCTCCGACTGTCGTTTTGGGCGATCGTGTTTCGATCATGGCTTAAGGTAGTTGCTTGTCTAGCCGCACTGATAAGCTGTGAAACAACGAAACAGTACTGTATGTGGATGACTATATATATATATATATATATATATATATATATATATATATATATAGAGAGAGAGAGAGAGAGAGAGAGAGAAATAAAAAGGAACAAACCGTATTATGTGTTCATCAACGTTTTTCTTTATTTCGAGACTTCCTCTGGAGGAATGAGATTAAGAAACAAAAAATACCAGTACAAAATATTTGAAAATGTAGACACAGGTTAACCTTCTCACACCATTCAAACACCCCCTGTAATAATTTTAACACATAATCTCAATCAATAAATGACATAAAAAGCACTCATTTCATTTCTGTTACAAACCTATATTTGAATTTCAACAGATATATCTTTTTTCCAGTAAGAATATTAACTGCGTTCATATTTTTAAAATTACTTTAACGACTATATGACGTCACTAAAATTTCCCTCTCTTTAACAGCGCCAACCCTCCCCCCTCCTTTTTGAATTTCCAATGTCTTTTTCCGTTTTTTCTGAAATAACACCGCATCACATTGTGCATGTGAAACAGTTTCAAATATTTTGTACTGGTATTTTTTGTTTCTCAATCTCATTCATCCAGAGGAAGTCTCGAAATAAAGACGAAACGTTGATGAACATATAATACGGTTTGTTCCTTTTTATTTCTATATTTTGTCGGAATACTATTTCCATTATTTCCATCATTATATATATCAAATTATCAAACCCCTTAAAAATACTTAAAGATGGGCACTGTCTGCGGAATGCGGAATAATGACTCAAAGGTAGTCAACTAACGTTTATGCAATATGTATGGCTTCCGCTCGTTTGAATACTCAAGATTGTTAAATGTATTAGCCCGAATTCGGCATTTAATAGTTCTTAAATCCCTTCAATCTTATTGCAATTGTTTTGTGACCCTGAAGTAAATGCTTTAGAAATGGAGCAAAAGGTGGCTTTATGGCTGAGTTTGAATCTTATAACCAGCAGGAATTGTCACCCCTACACTGATGAGTGCGTAAGCATGGCACACTAGTGTCTGTAGGCATAAATAATAATTATTGTGAAATTATAAATGTATAAATGTGTGGGTGTGTGTATGTGATATGAAAATATTCTTATGACAAGTAAGCGCCGATACAAACCACAGAACGTCAGCTAAAGTCCTGAATTCAATTTGAATGTTCTATTTCCTGTAAGTTCATCTTGAGAAACATTCGCAGCATCCCACTTACCTAAAATAAAGAAAAACAATTATAGATTAGTTTCATCCATAACAACACCAGAACCAGGTTGTTTAACATAAAATTACCAAATTCATTCTTTATAAATTTGCGCAAGTTCAAGTATGTTCCAAGGGAAATCCACTGAAATGATGTCAGTGAAATGCATCGCATTAAAAATATCAAGAAATGACAACAACAACACTCAAAATTTATTCATTGTAAAAGTGTTTTCCATTCATTATCAATCATTATATAACGACACATTGCTATCGGACCGCTTCTCTGCAGACTACAACACGATCGTGTTCAAATCTATATATATAAAAGCGAAAATGTATGTATGTATGTGTGTTCGCTTTTTCTGTATGTCTACAAAAGGCTTTTTTCAGAGAAGCAGTCGGTCGGTTCACAACTTTTTAAAACTTTTTATATGACATATAAATCGTAATATCTCAGAGTTAACAACGAAGCTCGCCTGTCTATTTAATTTGCTCGATTTAGGGAAGATAAATATTCAACATTTGTCGCTCGCCGCATGTGGGTTAGTCTTTTTCCTATAACATCTTGAGAAAAAAAAAAATAAAATTTAAAAAAAGCGTTCCGCAGTAAATGAATACTATCCCGCAGTCAAACTTGACCTCATTAACTCATTAAAACGGGCACCTGCCAAATCCAAGTAATTAAATAAATTCAAACTTGTTTCCGTTAGCATCGTGCGATGGGGCAATCTTTAAAGTCGCACTTTTTTTTTCACACTTTAATTTACAACTTTGCCTTAACGGTTCGGGTTCGATTCTCATACTTACTTTTTTTAACCCCCCCCCCTACCCCCGGAGTTTCCACACACACCTCCAAACACCCGGGCAACGCCGGGTACCCCTCGCTAGTCTATTATAAGTGGGAATAAAAGGAAATAACTAAAAAAAAAAAAAAAAAAAAGGTTTCTTCCACTGGCAAACAGAACAAAGCAAGATGGCGGACTCACATTTATTTACAATATTGTTCTTGTAAAGTTATCTTTGTTTTTCTGTTGTTTAGATTAATTGGACAATTTCTCTCATCTTAAGAGTTATCTGCAGAACGTCTCGGTCGATGTAACCTCCGACTTTCGTCAGGTATAAAAGTCGCCAGGTTTAGGCAGGAGAAAAAGAGGGTGGCTCTCCACTCTAAGGTTTATAAAACAGACATAGTAAAGGGAGACAATTTCAGAGTTACCCCTTTTTACTCTGTTTTTTTTTTATTCTCACATATAAACAACTTCGATTTTGTCCTTCCTTTCCCTTTCTTCTCTCTTTTTTTCTCGCTTTCCCCCTTTTTTATCTTCTATTAGTCATAATGATAACATGTTAAAAATTAAAAAAAAAACATGCATCTGGTTTAAAAACGGATAAAACGATCAACCATACTGAAACCAACAAGGTTTTAGTTTCGTAAATGTTTCTAAGAACTTACAATCGATTAATGGATTTAATTAAAAATTTAATTATAATAAATTAGAAATTAAACCCCTACGTTTTTTTTTTATAAACAGGCATCACCACTTATCAAGGCCAAGAGGCCACTCGAGGATAAGGGTTAAAGAGTGTACAGTGGACAATATAGTAACAGTTAGTAATGGAAATTCGGTAAATTTGTTAACTTAAGTGGAACGGCTCATCAAAAACTTATTTACGTTAGACTTGAAGACAACCATATTGTAGTCAGCTGGAAAGCAGGAAAACGGAAGACAATTCCACAGGCGTGCAGTTCTATGAAAGAAGCTTTGTTCATGGAATCTATGTTTAGGTTTAGGCATAAATAAAGAGTGGAGGTGGAGAATTATTTGTAGTGTTTTCTGCTAGACTAGTATTTCCCGTTAAAGTTTGGCAAGGGAGGCATAGATTGAAGCTCAGACGAGCACTTGCTATGAAAATAACGATAAAGCAGAGATAAACTCGCAACATCTCTTCTGCAAGATAGAGGTTGCAGGAAAGAGAAAAGGACACCCCCTACGAGGCTACGAAGTCTATTTTGAACTCTATCAAGGCAGGACAAGTCCTTTCTAGCAGCTCCTGCACAGATGTGGCAACAGTATTCCATCCTTGGACGTACCTGTCTCTTATATAGAAAGAGAATTGCATCAGCAGTGAGATATCTACTGGATTGATTGAAGGATCCCACCATTTTTCCAGCAGCCTTGGCAACAGAATTTATGTATGTGTTCCATTTCAGACCAAGAGTAAATGTCAAGCCCAGAAGCTTGTCAAAACATGAGGCCTCGCCAAGACGAGAGTCATTATATAAATTGAACTTTGTGTGTTCATTTGTTACTTGTAAACTCTGAAACGGCTAAGCATATTTTCTTTCAAATTTACAGAACTTTAGTGTACAAGATCTTAGTTAAGTTTTGTCTAAGAAAGCTTCCGATAATCGAAACCGTTATTTTAATTTATCCATAAGGCCATCTTTTTCATGTCGTTGCTTAGAAACAAGGATAGAACAACGGGCCTTGAAAATTCTACAGTGGGTAAGTTGATAGCGTTTGTTTTATTTTTTTTTAATTTTTGCATGCCGTGGTCTGTAGGTTGAAACACTGCACGTAAATTTCTTAATGTTTTTTTTTTTCATTACTGCAAAGAATTTGAAAAAACTTGAAAATTTACGTTTATTTATTTATTTTTATTTATTTTTTTGCATGACATGGTTTTTAAGTTCGAATTCTGCACGTAAATTTAAATTATCTTTATAATTCGTGTAAACTTACTTCCAACAAGATCCAAAAATTCGAAACCTTAGAGTGCAAGACTACCCTCTTTTTTATTTCCTGGCAAAACATGACGATTTTTACACCTGACAAAGGTCGAAGGTTACACAGAAAACACTGAAGATGAGAGCAGTTGTCAGATTCATCTAAACAATAGAAAAAGATGATGTTGGTAAATTGGATTGTGGGAATCGAGTTCCGAACGCAGGCGAACACACAAACACAAACAGATGGCTTTAAGGCAACCAAGATTATTACCCTTTAACTCTGGTAATATCATTCCTTGCTACAAGACGGCGATACAACCTACTTTCACATCTGGTTTCTATTTTTGCTGAACCACGCAACAATGCAGACGTGAAGAAAACGCTTGCCGGTTTTGGCAACGGCCAAACCATTCCAAACCGCCGTTCAAACCCTCATCAAAGACTCTTGAGGCCTATACGCAAGTAACGTTACTTATATATCTTTTACAATCTTTAACTTGTATTCTATGTTGTAAATAAATTTGCTTTGGTTGTCATATTAACATTGGCAGATTTCTTGCCTACGGTAGCAAGCGACTAATAATCTTTTCTATACCTCTACTTAACAATAGAGAATGATTTCGCCAACTACATTTTTATCATTATTTCCATGGCAAGTGCTCGTCTGAGCTTCAATCTCTAGTCCCCCCTCGCCGATCTTTCACGAAAAACACTAGTTGAAACCACCGTCAATAACTTTCCCCACTCTTTATCTGTGCCTATTAAACGTGGATTCCATGAGCGGGGCTTCTCTCTTGGAGCTGCACGCCGCTGGGACTCTGTTCCGTTTGTCTGTTTCCCAGCTGACTACAATTTGGTTGTCTTCAAGTCCAACATAAACAAATTCTTGATGAACCGTCCCTTTAAGTAATCCAATTTACCAAATTTCCATTTCTAACAATTACTACGATATTATCTCATTGACTACTGTACACTCAATAGCGCTTATCCTCGAGTGGCCTCCGGGCCTTGACAAGTGGTGACACCCCACCCATGTAAAAAAAAAAAACCAAAACAAAACAAAACAAAAACATTAAAGAGTGACTTCGTCCACTACATGGTTTCGTAAGAGAACGGCTCATCAAGAACTTGTTTATGCTGGATTTGAAGACGACCATATTGTAGTCAACTGGAAAGCAGAGAAACAGAAGAGAGTTCCACAGGTGTGCAGTTCGAAGAAACAAGCTTTGTTCATGGGACCTACGTTTCGGTTTAGGCACGGATAAAGAGTGGGAGAAATTGCAGATAGACAAGTGTTTTTCGTGAAAATTTGGCAAGGGGAGGGAGACACAGATTGGAGCTCAGACGAGCATTCGTCATAAAAATAGCAATAGAGCAGTGACAGGCTAGCAACGTCTATTCTGTAGGAAAGAGGTTGCAGGGAAGAGAAAAGGGCATCCCCTACTAGGCTACAAAGTCTATTTTGAACTCTGTCAAGGTAAAATAAGGTGCTTGTAACAGCTCCTGCCCTGATGCGGCAACAGTACTCGTCCCCTGTAAATACGAGTGAGTAAAACGAATTCCCTGAACAGAACAATTTTGTGCGACTTTTAAGTCTCATTATGAAGATCAAAATCCAGATGTAAGGTGATTTTTTTTTTAGAGGCGGCAAACTTAATCGCAGAAAAATAATTTTTAGTATACAAATATGTTGTTTATTCCAGCGATTAATTTCTGGCGGTTGAAATTTAAATACCATTTCGGGCATGTGGCTTGCTCGCATATGGCATCATCTAAAGATCCAATTTTTACATTTTTCTACGCATTAAATAAAAGGAATAAAAGAATTGATTCTAAACCCATTTTTTGAAGAGAGTTCACTTAATGCTTAAGTTGCATTTCTTTGTCCCCTAGTGATAACTCTGTAGTTCATATTCGGCAACTCATCACACTCATCATTAATTTCACTTAGGAAATCTAAGAGTGAATTGTGCACAAGTACTTAATAACAATTCAGATTTCTTAAGGGCTTTGCTAACCCTGTGGAAACGATCAAGCACTCTTGTCCAAAAATGCAGTATAAACACAAATTCCAATTTTTCCATTTTTTTGCAAAAAGTTTCTTAGTATGAAGCCTGGTATCACCCTTCTCAGTCACATCAGAGTGCAAATGACGAAGAGCATTAGTGATAGCAACGTAACTTTCCAAAATAGCTTCTATGGCTTTTTGCATGCGTATCCCACCTAGTATTTGACAAATGTTTAGGCACCTTTGACTGAGGTTGCAAAAATGATTTTAGGGACTAACCACCTCTTTGTGGAAGATGAAAAAAATATGTAAATTTCATTGATAATGCCAAAACAGTTCACTGCCTCAAGACAGCAATCAACAGCTAAACGGCCCACCAAATTTAAGGAGTGACCAGTGCATGGAATAAATTTTGAAATTCCTTTCTTTCTAAGATTTTTTGCTGCATACCGTTGTACCTACCGGTCATGTTTGCAGCATTATCATAAGACTGCCTTCGGCATCTATTAAAATCAAGCTGAAGCCCAGGAGTGAGATATTCATACACTAAATCTGTCATCCCTACTCTAGAATAGTCTTTCAGCTCAAGGAAAATTATAAATCTCTCACTTGGTAAACCGTTTACAGGTGACGCATATCGGATAATCAAAGTTAACTGATCAGTATGTGAAATATCAGGAGAATAATCCACAGAAAACTGAAATAACCTCCTTTTTTCACGTCAGCGACAATTGATTCCTTAGCTTTTTTGGTCATGAGTTGAATCATCTGTTCACAAATAGTTTTTGACAAATAAAACGGATTTCCTGATTCTGAATTTCCGTAACGATTGATATGAGCAAGTAAGAATGGGTCAAATTTTGCTGCTAGTTCTAAAAGACCAAGATAATTGCCGTTATTAGGAGAACCAAATTGTTAATTGTTCCCTCTCAAAGGTAAGCCTCGTTCTGCAAGAGTGCAGATTACAGCGTTGATTCTTTGCATTACGTTATTCCAATACTTCTGGTCTCCTTTTATTTGCTCCTCCAGCTTTGAAGTAAAAGTGTAAATCTCCGCTTCTTTGTTAGGTATATCAACATGGCATTTCTGCGATTTTCTGCGTTTTCATGTGCTTGGATAAGATAAGAGTTGTGCCAGTCATCAAAACCACCAGAAGCTAAAGACAAAGAAGATGCATGGTTTGGAAAGAGTTTACAAACAAAGCAATATACTCGTCCTTTTGCAGGAGAATATACAGCAGGATGTGGTCCCATTCTGCTGAAACCACATGATGAACCAAACCAAACTGAACTGAAAAAAACCGATAGCTGCCAAATCTACAATTCAAGAAAATAGTGTGGTAAAGAAAGAAAGAAAAGAAAAAAACACAATGTGTAATGCCCCAAAAAGGGTATGCCTAAAATCCTTATAATTTTGATCTATGAATTTTAATGAAAAATAATATCAGTTTTATCACTCCACTATTAATAAGAATGGAAATCCTGTAAAACAAGAGGAGATAATTCATTCTATTATTTAACCAAGGAACAATAAAGGACTTTTATCTTTAAAATTATACTCAATAATCTTTCTTCATTTTTGGTAAAGATATTTATTTTTTTCATGATACGTAAAGAGTGACTTCGTCCACTACATGGTTTCGTAAGAGAGTTGGAATGGGATTTTCACCTGCAAGCATTTTGTTACAAATTTGTACATCCATGTTTTTTTGTTTTTTTTTTTGTCTTTTCTAGATTGATGAACACACTTCGCTCCCCAAAAGAACTAAGTCCAAAAAGGACTATAAATAGTATTTTTTTAATGATGAATAAAGATATATTATCGGTTTCTAATATGTTATAGGAGTGGTTCTTAACCGAGGGATGGGGGGGTCCCCAACCCCTGGGAAGAGTTTAACAGTTTTAGGAGAAGGATAATTGGCTGCAGATATACAGATACAAACTGGATACAGGGGCACAAAAAACACAGTGTATCGCTTATGACTACTGAAAGGTCATGTTGGATTTTCTCTCTGATGCCATCTTCTATAATATAAATCTCATCCGTCTGTTTAAATGTATGTATGTATGTATGTATGTATGCCTAAAACTTTTTACAGAGGTGACGGATTTTCACGAGATCGGTATCGCTTAGAAGCTCGACCCTTCGGATGACAAATATTGAAAGATTGGCCCAAAACATTAATTCCTTCGCCCTCAACTGGGCACTTTTCTACAGGGAGGGGTCTCTTTTTTTTGCCGATATTTTCGAAAGTCATCCCTCTTTTCAACTGACTAGCCTTAATTTAAACCTACGTCACTTCCAGTTTGGCAAAGGATGCAACAGCAAAAATGTAACTTTTTTTTTTTACTTTCTTTCCCTCCTTCGTGATACATGTTCAAGCCCGCCAAATACCACTTTTTTTTTTTTGCTCAACACACACCTTCAAACACCCGAGCAACGCTGGGTACCCAGGCTAGTTTATATTAAATGCTATTTTGTTAGAATTAGTTATTATTGTATTATTTGGATTATTCAGACTACTGTTTTCATCTTGAGCGTTATTCTCACAACGTTTCGGCCGATGTAATTTCCGATCTTCTTCAGGTGCATCTTGTCGACCTCAGGAATTGTTCTGTTGGGATTTGTATGAAATTTCGAATGGAACTCTTTAATTAATAGGGGTAGCTTGTTCTTGTCCTGTCAGTTATAACTGGATAGAAGTCTTACGTAATTCTTAGTTGTATTAAGATTTTTAAGAATTAAATCTTCAACCTCTAAAATACTGTCACTTCGAACTTGATTTTTTTACTTAGAACTTATATCTGTTACGCCATAGGTCCTTGCAGAATGAAAGCAAGCTATCCGCATGTATTAAATAAAACGTTCTATTTGAAATACCGCTTAGATTCGAGAATTTGACAGAAAGATTCCCAGAGTTCAACAGGATACACCTGAAGAAGATCAGAGGTTATATTGGCTTATAGTGATATAACCTCCGACCCAAGTAGACGCTCCAAACTATTGATCAGAATTGTGCTGAGTTTCGAACACCCTTAGCAACTCAGATAATACATAAGTAGTCAAGATTAAATACTACTGCTATGATTGCTACAAATATTAACCCATGGCATCTTTTTTCAATATTGGTCCCAGGCACACTGTTAACAAACTACAAGGTGCCTTCAATAAGTTTCCAGACTTTTGGGGGCAAATGTGTAGTTTAGCGGCGTAAATTATTTGACCGACAAACAATTATAAAAATTATCTATTTTTGTATAAAACACATTATTAGACCCTAAGTCTGAAATAAAACCAGAAAAAATTTAATTTTTATTATTTTTATTTTTCATCATTTTTATTAAAGTAAATGTTCGATATTTAATGGAACCATGTTTTCGGCCGCCATATTTTTTTGTAATGAAAGAGTGTAAAAAAAGGACAAATTTGGCCTTAAAAAGGCCAATCTGTCAAACCTTAGAAAGGCCAAATTTTAAAAGCAATACAGCGGCTTGAATGTCGTACATTTAGTCTAATAAAAAAATGATGAATAAATAATAAAAATGAATTTTTTTCTTGTTTTATTTTAGCCTTTGGGTCTAATAATGTGTTTTATATAAAAATAAATAGTTTTTATATTTTTCTGTTTGTCAAATAATTTACGCCGCTGAACTACACATTTACCCTTTTTCGTATGGGCACCTTTATTGATAGTACACACATGAAACTCTAGTCCTCTTTGAAGTAATCTCCTCTGGCTGCAATGCACTTGTTATACTGTTCCAGCAACTTCGGGAAGTCCTCTTGTGTGAGTTTGTCAGTGACCTTCGTTACAGCCTCTTTCATCTCCTCAATTGTCTCATAACGACAGCTTTTCCTTGAGCTAAAGGAATAACCAAAAGTCACAGGGAGCAAGGTCTGGACTATAGGGAGGGTGAGGAACTGTCTTGATGCCCATGACAACGTCTTTCTCTCTAATTTTCTCTGAGCACAAACTTCTGCATCTTCAGTTCCTCATGAATAATTGTGTGTGCAGTTCCCATACTGACATCAAGCTGTGCACTTATTGTCTCTATAGACAGATGGCGGTCCTTATCCATGAAATTCTTTATTTGGCCAATCAACTCTATGTTTTGACTTCTTTACTCCTCCCACACCTCTGCTTGCCTTCCTTGCTTGAATCTCTTATGCCACTCAAAAACTGATGGTCGATTCATGCAAGATGATCCAAAGGCAATCCGAAGCATTCCATACGTTTCTGTGTCATTTTTTTCAAGTTTAAAACAGAATTTTATTGCATATCATTCTTCTAATGTCCTCACGTCCAGATTGCATTTTTGAAATTCAACAGCTGTGACAATCAGGCTTTAGTAGAGTGCATTCCAATTCCTTCTGTAGCTGTTCACTTGATCCTGAAATCATAAAAATTAGTCAGTCATCTCATAAGATGCATGGCAATAAGAAACTGAATTCTCAAGAGTCTATGACAATTGTAATGCCTGAACATTTCATAAATGTCATAACTACCCTACAGTTTCTCGATTATCTGTTTCTTCCTGTGTCAAGTATTTATTGATAAAACAAACGTATTTGATCCACAAACGGGAGTGTATAACTGTATTGTTAGTGATTGGTGAGGTCAAAGGCTAGGATATAAGGAGTCTAGTTGTTAGTAGCACCCATGGGAGAGAGGGGGTCAAAGGAACCATTGAATGAGGTGTAGAGTTGATAAGAGGCAAAAGGGGCCTCTGCTTGACTATGGCCAACATTTTCCGTACACAACATAATCACGTTGACACACCAGTTCCCGCTGGGTCACTGAAGTTAAGCAATGTTGAGTCTGGTCAGTACTAAATGGGTGACCATTTAGGACTTCAAAGTGCTGTATGTGCTCTCCGCTTATCTCGGCATTGTTTCCAGTCGTCCTGGTCTTCTCCTTGCCACTGGACCCAAACAGTGTTAATTCAGGAGAGGTGCGACCCTTGCTTCCCAATTACACGTGCAACTGCCCCTACAGGAGTATACTTTGTCTTTCAAGACTGAACGGAGGCATCGATCGATGGCTAACTTAACTTTGCAGGAAATAAAGAACCAACAATGGCCGAAGGAAGTGAGACCTAACCCCCCCCCCCAAAAAAAAAATGCCATGAGACCAGAAAGGAGATCCGGTCTAAATAAAACAAGGGTGAAGAAAAAAAAATAAAAATCAGGATGAGGTCTGACCTTTTTCTTAGCCCAGCGGAGTGTGGAAAATCTGGGGATTGTTGTTAAAGAAAACAAGACAAGGGTGTGTAGAAAAAAAATGTACGAACATTTTAGTAAATTTTCATACATTTTTTTTGAAAAATGGCGGATTGAAGGGGTGTTATATTGTAGCACTGCATGGGCAACGCCAAGTGACCTAAGAAATTATTGTCATTATTGTTATTATTATTTGTTATTGAAACAATTAAATATTTAAGATTAGTCAAATATTCATGTTAAATATTTTACAATAAATAGGAATGTTAACTTGATAGAATGGAATTTAGAAACAAGGAATTTTAGTTTGGATGAATAACATGGAAATGGAACAACCAGGAATGTTAGCTAGATAAACAAAAATATGCAACAAAGATAGATCAGATTATTTGATTCTTCGGTTGCGTGTATTGATGACGTAATTAGAAGGAAGATAATTTCTATATACACGTAGAGTTTAGTCAGTTGAGAGTCAGAGTTGAAGTGAGTCACTCAGGGGCTATGGACGCTGTATGCCCACAAAGCTGTCTGGTGTATAATATGTGGAATAAGACAAGCATGCAACTTTCCAAGTGAGGAAACATTCTAAGGAATGAAAAGTAGTGAAAATACAACCCAAGACTTCTGGTCGTTTCCTTGGGATGAATATTCCTTGCAACTTTAGCAGATCCATCAAACAAGACCCCAAAAATGGACAAGGTATATTTCCCCTATTAACTAGATTTAAAACCCCACAGAACTGTTTTCTATCCCTTTGTACTGACCATGTTCGTTATATGTTTGTTATATGTTCGTTATATGTTTGTTATATGTTCGTTATATGTTTGTTATATGTTTGTTATATGTCATGTTAAACACACAGGTTATACATGCATCAACTCGAGAAACATTTTGAAGTAAACCATCATAAACACTAAAACACTCTCGTATATATGAACACTTATATGCACCCACAATCAACTGTAGATAACCGCAACGGACATCAGTAGACGATCACAAATACATGAATATATATATATATATATATATATATATATATATATATATATATATATAGATGGATAGATAGATAGATAGATAGATAGATAGATAGATAGATAGATAGATATACTGGCAAAAACCAAAAACAAGAAGGAATTTCATATTTGTATTTTTTCAGATATTAAAATTGTTTCAACATAAATCAGACAATTTTAAATTTTATATCATTAAAAAATTTTCGTCATTACATCTCATCAGATATGTTTGAAAAATGGTGGACATATTAAAAACACGAAGGTGTGGTTATCACTGCCCGATGTAGTTTTAACAGAATGAAAATGTGTCAAGATACGTACAACAACTTTGTATTATTTTTTAAACATATTTGATGAGATGTAACAACGAAAATTTTTAAATAATATAAAATTTCAAATTGTCTGATTCATGTCGAAACAATTTTAATATCTGAAAAAATACAAATATGAAATTCCTTCTTGTTTTTTTTATTTTTGCCAGTATATATATATATATATATATATATATATATATATATATATATATATATATATATGCTTGATTACTGAAATGTTAATCATGTTGGTTAATATTTGGCTTAAATTCTTATTGATATATGTACATTGCCATTGCTTGATTGATTTTAAATATATTAATCCCTTGCAATAATCTCTTCTAATATATATATATATATATATATATATATATATATATATATATATATATATATATATATAGAGAGAGAGAGAGAGAGAGAGAGAGATAGATAGATAGATTGATGTTGTTTTGGTTTTAGCGATATGTTTTGAATGAATTCAATTATTTACGAAAGTGCATTTTTACCTAAATGCGAGTTGGGAATATTTTTCCCTTTTAACCAATTTGGTACCCCCACATGGGGAGCGGTATATATATATTATTTTATTTTTTATTTTATTTTTTAGTGGATAATTACATTTAAAAAAAAATATATATATATATATATATATATATATATATATATATATATATATATATATATTAAGTAGAGACCGTTCTGCACACAGACAGACATGGTCACTTTTAGAAATAGATATAAGATAGTGTAAATGAAAAGAAATCCCCTGCAACCTTTACAATCACTCCGTGAAATGGAAATGACGTGCAGTTATCAATCAAGCAAGGTCGATTATTGATTGGTTTCGAGGCTCAATTTCTGTACTTAACATTTTACGGATTTAATCCTTTCTCTGCTTGCCTTTCTTTGGTATTTGACTGCATGAATGCCGTATGGGATTGCAACTCATTCAGTCAAACCATCTTCTTTCATATTTCTTTTTAATTTTTTTTTTTTTTTTTTTTTTTTAGATTTTATTTGTTGTACCTCCTGACATTTTCTAGTGCGAATTAATTGGTGAATTGATAACCGCATCCGATGTTCTCCTCTGAGAATGTTCAAGATATGTAGTCGTGGTAGTTGCGCCCTCATTCTTTCAAGGTCAACCTACGTGACCTGGTTTTGGCGGAATTTTCATTTTTAGACGCGCCCTTCCATTAACATTACTGGTGCTACCAGATCAGGTTGTCTGAAGATATTGGCTTCCTGAAACGAAATGCTTTGATGCTTTTTGTTTTTCTACTTCCTTTTGCAAAACTTAATCATGTTCTGCAAAACCAAAAACAACAACCCACTTTTTCCCCTTTTCCTTCCAATTTCTCTTTCTATCTCCTCCACTTCCTGACTGGTTTCCTAATTTAAAATGTACCAAATATTAATACCGTAACCCTTTTCCCTCTCCCATTGCAAAACTCATTCATGTTCTGCAGGGCAAAAAACAAAACCGATAAAATCCACTATAAAACAACCAAACCAAACACTACAAACTAGCGATTGGAGATACAAAAAGCTTGAAAAATAAAAACCTTCAACAAAATAATTAAATGCAACATGAATACTATTTCCAAAATAACTGGATTTGGCATTAAATAACCCGAAAAGGGTTGATATGCCGTAAAACAAAACAACCAAACCAAACCATCAACATTAAAAACTTTCATCCATTCCTGTTAATCTATTTAAGTTCAATTCATCATGCTCCATTTTTTTTTCTTCAATAAAATTTTATGGTTCTGAATTTTTAAGTATAGGATTGATTATTTTGGATTTTTCGAACTATTCTTCTCACCTTGAGTTTTATTTTAATAACGTTTCAGTTGACGTAACCTCTGACCATCTTTGAGTGTATATTCTTGAACTCTGTGTGGCGTAGTGGATAAAATACTTAATAAAATTTTGGTGGTTGAAGTTTCAATCCTCAGTGTGGGCGACACTCAAAATACAATTAGCACTTCTGACTAATCATGGCTGATGGAACGAGAGCATGCTACTTTCATGAATTAACTTAAAACGATCTATTCTAAAAGATTCACAAGTTCGACAAGATATATCCGAAGAAGGTTGGAAGTGGCATCGATCGAAACGTTATGAAAATAGCATTCAAGGTGAGAATAGTAGCCCAAAGAATCAAACTGATTATAAACAAGTTTTCTTTTTTCTTTTTTTTTTTTTGGTCAAGAGATTTCACTTTATTTAAATTATGTGGTTCAAAAGAATAATAATAATTAAAAAAAAAAACAATTATAATTTCGACTTTGTAGTTAAATGTTCAGTCTCTTAAATCTTTTAGTATTTTA
>NC_136502.1:91734540-91737040 GCF_053919585.1 Euprymna scolopes
GTGTGTCAATGTGATTATGTCGTACATAATATATATATATATATATATATATATATATATATATATAAATATATATATATATATATGCATATATATATATTAAGATGCTAGTCTAGCCGCACTGATGAGTTGTGATACAACGAAACAGTACTGTATGTGGATGACATATATATATATATATATATATATTAACACACATATACATACATATATATATAAACTGCATCAATCGCTTTATTGCAGATTAGTAAAATATCAATATTTCACTAAATATACCTCACAAAAAAATGAAAATTGTTTCAACGGACTGTTTCAAGGTTAGTTATTTCCGAAAATTTTATTCAAATCTATGCGATATTTACAAAGTTATGACATTTTATTTATTATCAATTAATTTATACTGTCCATCGCTTTATTGCAAGTCTTTTAAAATGCCAAAAAAAAAAACAAAAAAAAAACAAAGTGGTGGCGATTAACGGTTATCGAAAAGGAAAGAATTGTTGTTGAACTCGCAGAAGGATTGTTCTTCAAAGATTTAGCTATGGAGCTGGAAAGGGATCCAAGAACTATGGCTTCATTTATGAACATCCCCAACACCAAATCTAGAAAGGATAAGAGCACCAGGAGAACCCTTTCACATCGTGATATTTGGAAAATTTGTAGGGAAGTCAACCGAAACCCAAAAAAGCACCAGTGCTACCATTTTTGCAAGAGCTGGAATCGCTCCAAGATACAGGCAAGCCCGATGTAATATACTGAATGAGATGGCAAGCAATATCAAAACTATTCCAAGGTCTCCATTGAGCAAACAATATAGGGAAAACGAATGGCTTGGGCCGAGAATTACATGAAAATAGATTCCCAACGTGTCATATTTATAGATCCGTGCTTCTCTTGACGGTTCGGATGGATGGGCTAAAAATTTGGAACTCAAACAGAACTCCAACCCCTTACAGAGTTCATCGCCAACAAAGAGGTGGAGGCATCATGTTTTGGGCGGAAATCATTGGGGATAGGTTGGTTGAACCATTCTGAGTTCCAGAGGGTGCAAAACTTACCAGCAATGCCTACACGGCCTGTTTGGATAAACATTTATCATCATGGCTAGATGACCTACCATTGTCCCGTCGCTTTCAGATGATTTTTATGCACCATCCCATTCTGCCAGGGTGACTGCAGCCTTCTTTGAATCTAGGGGCTTCTTTGGAGAAACGCCCTCATGAGCTGGCCACCGTGTTCTCCGGATCTTAACCCCATTGAACATCTCTGGTCAATATTGAAAAGATGTTTTTATAAGGGGGGAGAGTAATTTACTTCAAAGGATGCCTTGTGGAGGAAAGTAGTTGATGTCGCCAGAACTATAACTCCTTTTCAGATCAAACAATTGACTTCTTCGGTGGACAAAAGTTTGTTTAAAGTTATTTCGAAAAATAGTGGATATGGCGATAAATAATTCATTTATTTGAGGCTTAGCACCTAGGATGTGCTTTTGTTTATTATTCTTTAATAGAAAAATATAATAAAAGTAAAGTTTTCATGAATAGACATTGTATTGTTGCCCTAATACAACATTTTAAGTGACCTGCAATAAAGCAATGGACAGTGGAAATTCCTTGATAAAGTATAAAATGTCATAACTTTGTGAATATCGCATGAATTTGAATAAAAGTTTGGGAAATAACTAACCGTAAAGCAGTCATTTCATGATACAATTTTTATATTTTTGTGACATATATTTAGTGAAATATTGATATTTTACTAATCTGCAATAAAGCGATTGACCCAGTTATATATATATATGTATATATATATATATATATATATATATATATGCATGGGTGTGAGTGTATATATGTGTGTTTTTGTATATATATATATGTATGTGTATGTGTGTATATATATATATGTGTGTGTGTGTGTATATATATATATGTGTGTGTGTATATATATATGTGTGTGTATATATATATCTGTGTGTATATATATATGTGTATATATATATATATATATATATATATATATATATATATATAACTACTTCATTTACACACATAAAATTAATATACGAAAGTATAGATTTATGCGTAAACATTAAGTATTTACTTCAAAAGTGCTCAATACGTAGGTAGAGCTAGTTAGTAATTTATAAAATATATATGGCGATTAAGCTACACTGAATATTCTGTGTTTCATCCACTATGGGATTCGTCAGGCTTATGCGCGAATTCTGTGGTTGTTTATCGTTTTTATATGCTCATCTTCTATTGAAATTTTAGTTAGCCAATCAGCTTTCTAGTATCCACCGCGCCCCTTCCTATCAGCCAATGGGTGTGCATTTTATCGATGTATACTAGAAAGCTGATTGGCTAACTAAAATCCTCAACATATATAAAAACGATGGTGGATACTAGAAAGCTGATTGGCTAACTAAAATCCTCAACATATATAAAAACGAGAAACAACCACAGAATTCGCGCATAAGCCTGACGAATCCTATAGT